>NC_068987.1:31564521-31568415 GCF_001194135.2 Octopus bimaculoides | reverse complement strand
TATATATATATAAAATTATAATAATATTAGGGACAAAATCCAAAATTACAGGTAAAAACTCAATTAAAATCAATTTATAAAAAATTAAAATTAAATTGAGCTTTACAGAGTAAAATATATATAAATATATAGTTTTAGGGAAAAGAACCAAGGTTCATGAACTCATCGATGAAAATCCACTGTCACATATAGAAAAATTAATAATTAAAAGCACAATAAATGAGTATAATATAATACAAAGTAAATATAAGATAAAGATAATAAAAAATGACTACACGTGTTTCATAACTAATTTTCAAATAGAAAGGAAATTTAAATCGATTAAAATCAATTAGAATTATCGAAAATAAATTCTATTCAAAAATACAGCTAATCGTCAGATCTAAATATAACAATAATAATAATAAATAAATGTATATATCAATCAACAATAAGTACGAAATGAATTTATATAAAATACTTATTTTATAAAGATAGAAAAATATTAAAAATATCAAAATAATAAACATTCCATAATCATCCCTACATCCATTATAATATATGCTAACATGCATATTATATACAAAAACCAGCTTACATAAATTATCATCGTTTTAAATACAATTTGAACGAAGTTTAAGGTTAAAATAATAATAAAGATAATATTAGTACATATATGTACATACATATTTGCGTATATGCATATACATACGCGTACACATACAAACATATATGTTCATATGTATGTATAAATACGTGCATACATGCATACATACATCCATGCATACATTACCACACACATATTAAGAATGTGAATAACTAGGTTACAAGAGTTCATGACACTTGCCCGTGGGCCAAATTCAGTTAGGACTGTGTGCACACATCTGTTCGTGTGTGTGTGTGTGTGTGTGTTTCACGAGATTAGCAGAGAATTCAATAGCGTTGTAAATGAAATCAGATTCAGGGAAATAATTTATTTGTCATATTTTAAATATAACATAGACGCACCTATCAGCCACACACACACACACACACACACACACACACACACACACACACACACACACATATATATATATATATATATATATATATATCATAAGGTTTTTAAACTTTTAAATTTAAGGAATCTAATTAATGATCTCCTAAGGTAAGTTCTTATGCTATATTGGTAACGGTTGCTACATCCTCTGGGAAAAAAATTATTATATATATATATATATATATATATATATATATATATATATATATATATATATATATATACATATATATAAATGACGTTATATATCGTGTGCATGTATGTATATGTTTGTATGTGTGTGTGCATACATGTAGGTAGGTATGTAATTGCATGCGTACCTACATAATTGTGCACAAACACACGCTCGTGCGCGTGCGCGCGCACACACACACACACACACACACACACACACACATACACACACACAGAGAAAAACTTGCGGAAAACTTAATGTAGTATATAACAAGTTATGAGGAAAAGTCAAGTGTCTGCCTTACATATAGCATCTAATAATTATACAATTCGTATAGATTTGACAGTCCCAAAGGCTGCAACTCACCCCACGCGCGAAGATTAATTAATGAACGAAATGTAAACGGAAGGATTGGCGACTAATGAATGTTGTTTTGTAATTGTGACGTCAGGCAAGTTTGACTTAAGATAAATATACTTTATTGTCAATGACTTAATCTGCTTGCTGGGCCCGATAATTTCCTTCTCAGTCTGTCTGTCTACCGACTCAGCTGAATAAACATGTACTGAGTATTACTTTGTTATTTATTAGTAACAAAAAATGTAGGTAGCATGCATACATGTAGGCATACACACAAACATGCATATACATGCGTGCGCGCACGTACATATATATACATACTTAGATACATCCTTACACATATACACCTACACGCATATATGTAAGAGAACGGCGAGCCAGTCATCATGGCGGAATCACTTGTTAGGTGGATGTGTCCCACAAGCGACAGCAACTGTTTCACAAAACTCCAATGAACGCGAGCAAAACGGCTTGATCGCCCTGCACGCGTCTCAGACAGAAGCTTTGTGCCTCTAAGTTTCTGTTGAACCGGGAGAGACCCTCAATAGCACTGCTAGGCAAAGGAATTTTGTAAGTTGTTCATAATAATTCCTGGAAGTGAATACCGGCGCCCAGAGCTTCCTCAAAGACGACGTCGATCTTTTCCTCCACTAAACTCTGTAAATTGCTTGAACACATTTACCGATCTATTTGTCCGATTGGTACACGGCAGGGATAGTATCCTCTTGGTCCATTTCTGAACAAGACTAGCCACCCTGCTCGTTGCTTCGTCCCCGTTCCGATCTACCTCGCGGTTGAGAGTAAACCAGAAGAGACCTGTGCAGTTCAACCACTCAGTTGGTACAGCGTCCCGCAACACTGTCCAGCAGCATCGACTTGCCTGCAGTTACCAAGCCGCAAGCCCGTTAACAAGATCGCCCCCTGCACAGACAGCGCTTGCAGTACCGATTCCGGACGGTAACGGAATCAGTTAGGCAGACTATAGGGACTCACCACAAATCCATTTGTGCAGTGACAGTTCGCCGCCGGTTGAGATCTTTCAATCTGTCTAGTCGACGTCCGGCTAGGGGCCCCATCCTCTCAGATCGTCATCGACGGGCACGTCTGCAGTGGGCTCAAAAACGCCAGAACTAGCGATATCAGCAGTGGAGGACTGTAATATTCTCTGACGAAAGTCGAAATTGCATTTCTGTGGCATATGGCAGAGCTAGGGTTTGGAGGAGAAGGGGTGAACGCCATGCCAGTGGCTATGTGGTGGAGCGAGACTCGTGAAAAGAACAGAGCATCATGGTATGGGGCGGGATTGCACTCAATCAGAAACTCGGACCGGCGGTCTTCCAAAATAGCGGCTAAAATATCGGCAATGGAATAACAGCTGCTCGCTACATCGACCAAGTGTTGAGGCCTCATATTACGCCATAGTACCCATACTGCCAGATTGACAACATACTTCCTCCAACAGCAAAACATCCAGACACTGACTACTATGGCCTGCCCTATGTCCGGACTTGAACCCCATAGAACTCTCTGTTAAAACTTGCAGTGAGTTGTGCCGCAGTTGTCAGCCTCGGACGGATGTCACTTAGCCTTCTTTGGATTTCGTCCCACAGATGCTATGTGGGGTTTAACTCCGGACTTAAGGAAGGCCTTGGCAGTGTCTGGATGTTGCGCTGTTGGTGGAAATCTGTTGTCAACCTGGTAAAATGTCGTGTTGGAACACGTGACTCCGATGACGGGCAAAGTGTGACGCAATATGAGTCTTCAACACTTGGTAGACGTACCGAGCAGCGGTTACTCCATTGCCCCGGTTTTGGCCGATACTTTGAAAGACCACCGGTCCAAGATTCTGGTTGAGTGCAATCCCGCCCCATACAATGATGCTCTGTTCACCCCATGAGTCTCTCTCCACCACATAGCCATTGGCATACCGACTCATAAGGGCCGGTTTCCCCGGTTACCATGACGTATAAATTCCCTACCTGGACAGGGCACCGGTCCGTCACAGGGCTACTCATTTTTGCCAGGTGAAAGGACTGGAACAACGGGAAAACGAACACAATCTGCCGCCCGGTCAAGGAATCGAAACCACAATCTTACGATCATGTGTCCAACACCCTAACTACTAACCCACGCATCCCCCACAAACGCGTGCGCACACCCATGTATATACTTACACATACACACACATACATAGATATAAATATGCATATATACATATATATAATATGTGTGTGTGTGTGTGTATATATATATATATACATATATCTATATCTATCTATTTATATATAGATATAAAATATATATATATATCTGTATATATATATATATATATATATAT
>NC_068987.1:31563297-31564510 GCF_001194135.2 Octopus bimaculoides | reverse complement strand
CATGTATGTATATTATATATATATATATATATACATATTCATATACATATACATATACATATACATATACATGTATATATATACACACACATATACACGCACACACACGTCATGTTCGAGTGTTTTATAAATGACGTAAGCATTACGCCAACATTTTTCGTTACGCCCTGACATTCGAAGCAATATTTAAACAAGACATTAATGTTTAGAAAACTATCAATACTCCTGCAATGTGTCAGCACGCTTATGTGGCAGCTTAAGTAAAACAAGAAAAAGACATTTTGAAAGACCTGCGGTATTGATGGTGGTGGAAATAGTCGTGAGAACAAAAGGAGAAAATTATACTGAGACGCCTACCTAATTCAAATGCCTATTACGAATTTGACCCTGCTGAATGCATCCAACGACCAGTTGGTAGGATTGAATCGTTTAGTTTTGTCTGAAGGATGATATTGTCTCAATGGCCTTCCAAGTCCCACTCAAGTCTGTTACTTTAAACAGCTGAGAACTCATTGCTGTGCATGAAACAAAGCTCCAATTTAAAGAGTGTTTGAGAGAAGAGGAAGAGGTTTGAATGAGCTTATTAATCGGATCCTTATGGTTTGACGGCCAACACTTGTTTTCTTAACGAAACACTTTCAAACTTGGGATACTGGTAGAATGTGTCATATAAAACATCTTTTTCTCTTAGCCTTCTTAACAAAAATTACTTCTTAATAAGTTATTTCATGTTAAAGTTGTCGTATTTCTGTAATTTCAACCAATCACTGACGTCTAATTACCGAAGTACGACAATTTTTTACATGAAATAACTTCGAATACAAAAATTTTCATCTGTTCTATAACACAAAATATACAAGTATTCGAAGTTTGAAAGTGTTTCGGTACCAAAAATACTACATAAAAAAATGCTGGCCGTCAAACCATAAAGATCCTATTAATCGAATAGAGAGATACAACGGGAATAGAACATGGATCGTTATTATTGGGGAGTTTACTTTCTACCTAAACAAGCCATTTCTTTCTTATTCACTGTCAGTGATGTCTCGTGATCTTGTATAACCTGGGGACAGCACTGGGAAAGTGACCCTTACTGAGCGATTCTTGGAAAAATTATTTTGGATGCAGATCTTCGTCGACGTTGTCATCGTCCCTTTTCTTCTCTTCTTCATCATTGTTACCACCACCACCACCATATATATATATATATATA
>NC_068987.1:31561743-31563072 GCF_001194135.2 Octopus bimaculoides | reverse complement strand
TATATATATATATATTCCCAAGCCTATTTCCCGTTGTTTTAGGAGGGGGTAACCACGACAAGGCACACATCAGGCATTTCATTCATTTCCCAGCCCAAAGAGGCGAGCTTCGTCCTACGTTCGGGCCAAGGCATAGAATGCAACCCCCGATATCAGCAGCGGGGCCCGACAGCATATGCTGGTTTACCCCTGCCGATTCATGCTGGTTCCGTACCCCTTTGAGCAACATCAAATTCACCCATGCCCCCGCAAACACTCTCCAAGCTTTCCTATCATTAATAAACTCTCTTACCTCTCTCACTCCAATACCTCTAACCTCTCTCACTCCAATACCTCTAACCATCAAAGCTTTCCTCACTCCATCCATCCACAGGTTCTGCTGCCTACCACTTCTGCCTTCATCACCCTCCTTACCATTCGCTCCTCATCCATCCTCTCCATGTGGCCAAACCACCAGAACATTCGCCTATCCATTCTGTTTGTTAGACTTCCTCTCATTCCTGCTCGTCTTCGCACCTCCTCATTCCTCATCCTGTCCATCCGTGTCACACCAACCATGGCCCTCAAACATCTCATCTCAAACACATCTCTTCTCATACATTTTATTTTGAGAAGTGAGAAATAAAGGGTGTATTTTCTCTGGAGAAGACTCAAAATTATCGAAACAAACCCATAAGAAAACTCGCTGTTATTTATTATAATTTTTTTCTATTTCCAAAGAATTTTTAGCTACAATATGCTGGTGTATCGGAGGCAACATGGTTATAGGGTAACACCGGCAGTAGGAGTGGTTGGAAAGTAAAGGAGGGTGGAAAACTGTAAGTGAATAAAGGGAAGTTAAGAGAAGCTAAAAGAAATTCAAAGCAATTAAGAACAAGACAAGAAAAGGCGAATGCTTTTTTTTTTCTTAAATCCCTCTACCTTAGGTATGTTGCTTCTCTTATAAATTGTTGTTGGCACTCCGTCGCTTACGACGTCGAGTGTTCCAGTTGATCCGATCAACGGAACAGCCTGCTCGTGAAATTAACGTGCATGTGACTGAGCACTCCACAGACACGTGTACCCTTAACATAGTTCTCGGGGATATTCAGCGTGACACAGAGTGTGACAAGGCTGGCCCTTTGAATTACAGGCACAACAGAAACAGGAAGAAAGAGTGAGAGAAAGTTGTGGTGAAAGAGTACAGCAGGGTTCGCCACCATCCCCAGCCAGAGCCTCGTGGAGCTTTTAGGTGTTTTCGCTCAATAAACACTCACAACGCTCGGTCTGGGAATCGAAACTGCGATCCTATGACCGCGAGTCCGCTGCCCTAACCACTGGGCCATTGCG
>NC_068987.1:31558784-31561733 GCF_001194135.2 Octopus bimaculoides | reverse complement strand
CTCCGTCGCTTACGACGTCGAGTGTTCCAGTTGATCCGATCAACGGAACAGCCTGCTCGTGAAATTAACGTGCATGTGACTGAGCACTCCACAGACACGTGTACCCTTAACATAGTTCTCGGGGATATTCAGCGTGACACAGAGTGTGACAAGGCTGGCCCTTTGAATTACAGGCACAACAGAAACAGGAAGAAAGAGTGAGAGAAAGTTGTGGTGAAAGAGTACAGCAGGGTTCGCCACCATCCCCAGCCAGAGCCTCGTGGAGCTTTTAGGTGTTTTCGCTCAATAAACACTCACAACGCTCGGTCTGGGAATCGAAACTGCGATCCTATGACCGCGAGTCCGCTGCCCTAACCACTGGGCCATTGCGCCTCCACCTTATAAATAATTAGAGGCAACAAAAAATATTTCTATTTCGCTTTTGGTGGGTACCATATTAGTCATATCTATTGTGAGCAAACGATGTAAAGGTTCCCTTCACAGTGTGAATAGATCACATGGGCACTTAGACGGTGGTTGTAATGGTTGTGGTATTAAAGGAGCGGAACTAATTCAAGGTACAATAGATTATTTATAGATGTGTGGTTCGGATTGTTTTTTTTCTTTTCTTTTTTTTTTATCTATATGTGGGGCTTACCTAAAGGCCAGACCTTTTTGTTAAAGTATAAACACCAAAACAATACCTGTAGATTAGACTAGCACACACGCACGCAGACAGAACAGTTTCTCTCTCTCTCTCTCTCTCTCTCTCTCTCTCTCTCTCTCTCTTTCTGTCACACACATAGAGACACATGTACATTTTAATATACGTACAAGCACACACACACACACACACACACACACAACACACACACACACACACACACACACACACACACACACACACACATACACACACACGCACACACATACACATATGTAAAGATAAGTGTTTTTACAATATATAAAAGGTAACAGACACTCTCCAAGTGAAATCTACTTAATCAGGTTGCACTTGAACTAAACAACAACAACAACAACAACAAAATACACACACACACACACACACACACACACACACACAACCGAAACAACATACACACACCAAGAGAAGCATTTGAAATTCGCAAACATAGGTACCTCTTCCTGTTGTACATTTTTTTATAAACAACAATAAAAAGAAACCTCGGGGCTGGAAATGGCAGGGATTTATCTCCCCGCTAGCGATATAAATTTTGCACCAGAAAGCCAATATGAGAGTCTCTCTCATGGAATCTACCGCAGTATGGTCTTGTTCTAACAAACCGTAGACTGTCGAGACCAAGAAACTTGCCCACTCGATCAGGCATGCATGATTAGCCCGGTGGTTTGTAGAGATGAAATCACCGCAGTACGTACGTCAAAATAACGAATATCAAAAAAAAAAAAAAAAGTTCATTGATACATGCGACAGTGACTTTAAAACAAAGATACGCTAACCACCAGTATCCTTTCTGACACGTAGATAAGAAGAAAGCCATTAAGTGGAGCCTCTTGGAACGATTCACACCATAAGGTAATGGATCAAAGATATGCAGGCTTTGTTCAGTAAAAATATCTCATATTCTTTTTAGATCTAAAAACTCAACTGACCTAGTAAATTCCAGAAATGGAGATTTTATTAAATGTAAGCATCTGGGCAAATTTCTTTTTTTGAACTGGAACGTACCATTCTCTCCGGATTCAGTTTTCCTTTTTCTCATTACACTTTTTTCTTTGGTCTTCCCCCTGTGTTTTCTCAAAGACCAACGTCTTTCTTGATTTTCTTTTTTTTTTTCAAGGAGAAAAGCAGGTATGTTGTATATTTGAGTCTAAACAATTGCTTGGAAACACATAGCCTGCTATACTTGCTTGTCAGATTATTGTGTTTTCACGGCATGAAACTAATAGTAGCTCGAATTTGAATTCTGTGTATAGTAAGTGATATGTGTGTGTGTCTGTGTGTGTCTATGTGTGCACGTGCATATATACATACATATATGTACATACATACATATATATGTATATATACATGTATATATGGGTACAGGACATAAAAAAACGTGGACAGAATGAGAAACGAGAAAATAAAAAACAAAAACATAGAAAACGAACTTTTTTCGAACAACGAATAAACAAACAGAGAAACGAGACATGCAACATAAAGAGCATTCCCTTCATCAGTTGTTTATCTGTTTTATCTACTCTGCGTTTCGAAGGTAAGGACAAGACTCGACTTCATTAAAACAGTCCTTCCCGCAAAGCAAATTAAATAAAATTTGGGATTTTTTGCGGAGGGTGAAAGTGTTAACAAGAACAGGACAGTGAGAACAAAACAGTACAAAGAAACGGTGAGGGCTGTTTAACCAAGACGATGTGAAGTTATGAACGCTGGAAAAACGAGCTTTGAGAAGAGACAGATAAAAGCACGTCTTGTCTTTAGGAAGGAAGTGGAAGAAAGAGTGAATGGCCGTTAGTCACGTGTGATCAACGAGGAGGAAGAGTGAGAGAGAGAGAGAGAGAGAGAGAGAGAGATAGGGAACGGTGAAGGGGAGAGGAGACGAATAGGGAAAGGATGGGAGAGAAAAACAGAAAGGAAGAAGAACAAGAGAGGAAGATAGACAGAAAAGAGACAGAATAAGAGTGCGCATCGTAATTATTAAGACAAAACTTACTTGGAAAAGGATGCGTGGCGTTCGATCATATAATAATAATATAAATAATATATAAATATATGCATATATACATACATACATGTACATATCTACATATATATGTATATATACATGCATATATGGGCACAGGACAAAAAAAAGAAACGTGGACAGAATGAGGACAATCAGTAAGTTGTCATAATAAAACTTAGAATATTAAATGCCTGAGCTAAAAGCTACGATGCATTCTCATCGGCTATTATGACAATAAAACCCCTTGAATAAAAGGGAAGTAACT
>NC_068987.1:31557676-31558276 GCF_001194135.2 Octopus bimaculoides | reverse complement strand
ATATATATATATATATATATATATATATACCCTCTTATCACACACCTACAACCGGAGATATACAAGCATATCCATATACATATAAGTATTAAAGGAGACGTGTGCATGGAAGTCGCACTTATGCAATGGACACAGTCCTACACTCATATACTTACATATACGCGTACACATATATACACACGCACACACATATACATTTAGTATATACATACATATACATATACTCATACACGTACGCAATCACACAATTAAAAGGAAAATATGAAAATATATAGAAAATAATAAAAAATGTTAAGACACATGGAAAGCTTGTACAGGAGCATAGTAAAAATACAGATTCTATCCGTGATCGTAGGAGTGGGAGCAAAACTGTAACAGGTATTTTGTCATATGTGGACACCATCCAGAAAGTTCAGGTCTTCAATTTAAACATGTAACGGGGTCCAAGGAACTTTTCCAGACGAACCATCTTTCCATATCACAAAGACCGCACTCACCACTACCGTTGGTATAAGGTTCATGCTTGGCCAAGATCTTCCAGTAAATCTTATAGCTGAGACCTTGTTCTTTTAAGAACCATATATTACTTTCATTGTGGAG
>NC_068987.1:31556274-31557576 GCF_001194135.2 Octopus bimaculoides | reverse complement strand
CAGACCGGGTGCTGTGAGTGTTTATTGAGCGAAAACACCTAAAGCTCCACTCTTTCACCTCAACTTTTTCTCACTCTTACTTCCTGTTTCTGTTGTGCCTGTAATTCAAAGGGTCAGCCTTGTCACACTGTGTCACGCTGAATATCCCCGAGAACTACGTTAAGGGTACATGTGTCTGTGGAGTGCTCAGCCACTTGCACGTTAATTTCACGAGCAGGCTGTTCCGTTGATCGGATCAACTGGAACCCACGACGTCGTAACCGACGGAGTGCCAACAACAATGTATGTATGTGTGTATGTGTATGTGTGTGTGTGTGTGCGTGCATGTGTTTAAATGCTATGAGTTTAAATGTGTTAATTTGCATCTGCATGTAAAGTGTGAGGGACTGGATGATATTTCATGTTTGCGAATCAAAAGCAATTATGCTCAAGTTAAAATTCTGTAATCTTAATCCTTCAACTTTAATTAAAGGAATAAATAATTATATTTGAGTTTCTCTTGGCACCATTCCATTCCATTCCAGAGCAGGTGACTTTATTTCAACAAGAAATACACCATCAAACCAATACATTAGGACTAACAATTGCAGCCTCACGCTTGCACATTTTGCATATTCTATCCCTTATTTTTTTAGTCGGGAGGGTAGTAGTCAGTGTCCTTAACACTTTACAGGGCCCCGATATGAAGAGGAAGCTATCGCCAAACCAAAGTCCAGGTTCAAATGATTGCAACTAACTGGACTTTGTTTGAGGTGCCCAAAGCGACATGTGGTAGTGTTAAGTCAGGTGATGGATTAAATCCACCACCCACCTAGTTAAATGCCCGGATTTGAACTCAGAGCGCACAGAACAGGAACAATTATCTCAGTTGATCCGACGTTCTTACAGTTCCGCCAATCTATGACTAAGAACAAAATAAGACGGTTGGGCGTGGCTGTTTAGACGCGGGCTATGTGGCACGGCTATGTGGCACGGCTATGTGGCACGGCTATGTGGCACGGCTGTGGATATTGAATCTGTTTTGGTGATCAGTAGTTTCTAGTACCAGAGGCAAACGCACGCACGCGCATGCATGAATATACTCAAACAGATACAGAGAGAATGAGAGAGAGGGAAGATAGGGAGATAAAGAGAGAGAGAGAGAGAGAGAGAGAAAGACATTACAACATAAATTGAACACGAGTGACATAAACACTTCTCTCTTCTCATGTATATAAAGAAAAACATGCTCAGAGAGAGAGAGAGAGAGAGAGAGAGAGAGAGAGAGAGAGAGAGAGAGAGAGAGAGAGAGAGAGAGAGAGA
>NC_068987.1:31554563-31555434 GCF_001194135.2 Octopus bimaculoides | reverse complement strand
ATATACCTTATGAAAGGTTAATTAACGATAAAGAAAGAAAGAGGTTAAAGTTTGAGCGCAGAGATATGTAAGAGAATGTCATTCGCATGGCACACATATGCGCACGCACGCATATTACATATATAGGCGTGGCTGTGTGATAAGAAGCTTGCTTCCCAACCCCATGGCTCCGGGTTCAGTCTCACTGCGGGGCACCTTGGGCAAGTATCTTCTGCTACATATAGCCTCGGGCCGACCAAAACGTTGTGAGTGGATTTGGTAGACGGAAACTGAAAGAAGCCCGTCGTATATATAAATATGCATATATGTCTGGGTGTGGGTGTGTATGTTTGTGTGTCTTTGTGTCTGGGTTTGTCCTCCCCCACCATCACTTCACAACCAACGTGTTTGCGAACCTGTAACTTAGCTGTTCGGCAAAAGAGACCGATAGAATAAGTCCTGGGGTCGATTTCTTCGACTAACACTCTTTAAGGTGCATTATTTACATTATTTACATTCAACGGATATTTGTCCTCATCTTGTTTGTTGTTAACGCAACGTTTCGGCTGATATATCCTCCAGCCTTCATCAGGTGGGTTCTCATTCTGCAGAGACCTGAATAAGTGGAAATCTGAAGGAGCAATATCTGGTGAGTATGGAGGGTGGGGTAACACAGTCCCAGCCGAGCTGCAGCAATTTTTGTCTGATTCCCAAAGAAACGTGCGGTCTTGCATTATCATGTTGGAAAACAACACCCTTCCTGTTGGCCAATTCCGGACGTTTCTCTTGAATTGCTGCTTTTAACTCGTCCAGTTGTGTGCAATATTTCTCAGAATTAATCGTCTGGTTATTTGGGAGAAGCTCATAGTACAGAATTCCTTTCCAATCCCAC
>NC_068987.1:31551890-31554120 GCF_001194135.2 Octopus bimaculoides | reverse complement strand
ATGGAAATGTGATCCAAAAGGTTCTTCTCAATCAACTCATGTGGTACCCAAACATCGTAGCGATTTGTGTACCCAAGCTTTACCAGATGCTCATGAACGACGGATTTTGATAGGTTGAGGCTTTCTGCCAATTCTTGGGTTGTGCAATGTGGGTTATTCTCAATTAATAACTTGATTTGGTCATCATCTGTAGTGGATGGTCTGCCTGATCGCTCTTTATCAATAAGACTACAATCTCCAGCTCGGAACTTTGCGAACCACTTCCGTACAGTTCTTTTGGATAAAGAAACATCACTGTAAACTGCGCATATTTCTTTGGTTGCTTGTGAGGCATTTTTCCCTTTACAGAAAAAGAAAAGCATCCAGTGCTGAAAATGAACTTTCTTATCTTCTATTTTAAAGGGTAAAGAATTAACACAGGTTGTAGGAACATAAACCTTCTTTCACTGTGCTCTAAATGGAGGTGTAGTCAAATCCTATTTTATGGACTCAACCTTGTTCTAAAATAAATCGAAAGGTAAGCTACTATAAATCGGCACGAGCTTTCCGGACAACCCAATAATAATGCTAGAATGGAGTTTCGAAATAAATGTATCGCCGAAAATATGAGGGTGCACCATTGAATAGTGATGGGGTAGTGCCATCCAATGCACCCACTTAGCGACGGGTATTGTATGACGCCCGTGTTATTGTCACAAAACAATTACCATGACTTTCTGTGCCAATCGCCGGTTTCTGAAATTCTTAGGCCTTAGAGAAAAAGTGTGACACCATTCCATGGATTAAATCTTCGTTTCTGGATCATAAAGATATGGTCACATATCATCACCTCTCACCAAATCGGGGGAAAAACTTATCTTCACTGACTTCAAAGATCAACGCAATCTTCCATCCTTCTCTCCTTTCAAATCAAGGTACATACTTCCTGTACCCAAAGTTTTCCACATCACAGTTGTGACTTATCTATCCTCGTGAATCAGTTCACTGGCGATTCGTGCCATTGGTCTCAGCTGTGATCTCCCACTGCATGGTTTGTCTTTAATACTAGTTTCCCCTTCTTTACATTTCTTTATCCATCTGTGCGCATCGCTCTTGTCAATGGTGTCATGACAGTCTGCATACTTTCTTCGTCGAGAATTCAGTGACGGCTTGGTACTTCTGCTTGGAACCCAGTATTTGTTTGCAATGCAGAGGAACAAGGACAAAAGTTATTATTGAGAAAGAGTTATTCTATCGAGATGCGCAATTTGAAAGATCTATGCCAATTAATAAGAGGATTATGCCCGCTTTTGCATGACTTTCGGTACAACACTTGTAAGTAAGACATTATTCGGTTTTATTTCAAGATTACTTGCCATTAGAAAAAGAGTTGATTTCTAATCTAGATCCAAGGCTCCTTCATTGGAATTTCAACGATGCCAACAAGGTATTTTTGTATGTATGTATATGTACAGATTTGTATGTTTTGTTTTATGTATGTATGTATGTATGTATGTATGTATGTATGTATGTATGTATGTGTAACGAGACAACTTTCTATTATGGCATACTGGAGTCAACTAGCCTCCTATAGGTTCACCATGTTATTCTGTATTGGTTATTCGTCTTGCCTATCATGTGAGTATGGAACATTGGTTGAGTCCTGTGCTTTGATTGGTCGAGTATTGTGCGGGATATGGATCGAGGATCCAATCACGTTGTGCGTAATACATTCTCAAATAACTAACCTGAATCTGAACTGGAGCCTACTTCTGTCTATATATAGGTTTAACAAAACATTTATGACAGAAGTGTGAGCGATTTTCATGAAAGCGAGTCTTGTTTTTTTTTTCCTGCCGTTATAATGAAGCACATGTAACCAACGATGGCCAGAGCTAAATTATCCAAACGATGGATGAACTATACTACCAGCAGAATCCGTGATTTGCTTATTTGGTCCACTGTATAATTTAGCAGAGGAATAAAGTCTCGCTGTTATTTTAAAAGTTTGTTTCTTGTATTATTTCCACGAGTGAATACGTGACATATGTTATATAATGGTATGCAAGATTCCGTAGTAAAACCAAAGGAGACTTTATACCAGCCCCGCTAAACATGTACAACCTGTTACCAGGGCCGGCTCAAGGTACCGGCAACTCGGGCAGTCGCCCGGAGCGCCATGTGCTAGGCGGCGCTAAGGAGGGCGTGACAAAAACAAGGAAATTTCCACGACCGTCAGTTTGTACATGAC
>NC_068987.1:31549504-31550601 GCF_001194135.2 Octopus bimaculoides | reverse complement strand
ATATATGTATGTATGTATGTATGTATGCATGTATGTATGTATGTATGTATCTATGCATGTATGTATCTATGCATGCATGTATGTATGTATGTGTATGTATGTATGTGTGTGTGTTGTATGTATGTATGTATGTATGTGTATGTGTTGTATGTATGTATCTATGCATGCATGTATGTATGTGTATGTATGTATGTATGTGTGTGTGTTGTATGTATGTATGTATCTATGTACATATGTGTGTATGTGTGTGTATGCATGTGTGTGTGCATGCATGTATGTATGTATGTATGTATGTGTATGTATGTATGTATGTATGTATGTATTATGTGTGTGTGTTGTATGTATGTATGTATCTATGCATGCATGCATGTATCTATGTACGTATGCGTGTATGTGTGTGAGTATGTATGTGTGTGTATGTATGTATGTGGGTATGTATGTATGTGCGTATGTATGTATGCATGTATGTATGTATCTATGTATGTGTGTCTGTGTGCGATGTGAGTGTGTGTGCGTGTGTGTTGTGTGTGTGTATGTGTGCATGAATGTATGTCCGTACGTGTGTGTCCTACTTATGTGTGCGCGTGCTATATGCGTGTATGTGTATGTATGCATGTATGCTTGAATATATATACGTAAGTCTGTATGTGCTGTGTGTGTGTGTGTGTGTGTGTGTGTGTGTTATGTGGGTGTGTATGTGTGTAGGTTCAATATGCCCGAGATCCTTTGGTCGATTCCACCGAAAGGCGTCTTAGACAAATATCATTTTCTAAAGCTACATGTCAACCTTCACTTGCTATTGAAAAAAAAAAAAAAAAAAGATTAGACGAAAACTGTACAGACGCTTGTCGAATGAATTCTATCTATAATTCAAAGGTACAGTTTTGTCACCCACTTATCATGCTGATTACATAAAGAGGACACATGTATGTAGAATGATTAGTCATTTATATATTAATTCAACTGATCGAATATTCATCGACGAGACTGACAGAAATTTACACACACACACACCCAGACAGTTAAATGATACAAAAAAGGGCAACAAAACATCCAGATAGACGATACAAAGAAAAGGACGGGTCATTCGGAGATGT
>NC_068987.1:31548364-31549204 GCF_001194135.2 Octopus bimaculoides | reverse complement strand
AGAGAACTAAGAAGTTTGCCTGGAAGGACAAGATAGGAACGCAACCGATAAAGATGAATAACAGTAAGATTTATTGGGGCATTAAGCTGTATGTCTGTGTGTGTGTGAATGCGACATAATAAAACATAATATAAGACAGGCCGTCATGTAAACAAAAGAGTGTGTATACAAATATATGTATGTGAATGCAAGAGATACAAAGCATAGAAAGAGTCTGTAACACAGGATAATAAGATACCAGTTCTGTTAAGGTACACAGTAGATTTGTAGGTCTGTATATAAGAAGTTATGGTTGATGGCAGAGCTAAGTCACTTGTCGTGCAGTTGAGGCTTCGATGCCGGGCCGGATTTTTGATACAGATGTTCTTCGCAGGTTGAGTTCTGGCTGTTAATTTCGTGGTTAGGCGATTCACACAAACAGGGTTGAGAAGAGAAGCTGCGGTAGCTTGTGTACGTGGAGAAGTTATGTTGACGCTGGCGACGATGCTGGTAGTACGTAGTTGAACGATGCTGTTGATGTCGTCGCTGGAACTGGCTGGCTGTGTTACGTATGTGGTCAACGACTAGATCTTAGAAGATCTGTAGCCGCGACGAACTGGCGCGGATAATTTAGGCTATTTATAGGTACAAGGAGGCTCCAGAGAGCATCATAAAAACACTCTCTCACATGACCTTATTAGTGGCTACGGTTGGTCGGTTTGCGTCCTGTCGCGAACGGACTGGAGGCGAATGCCGCGAAAATAAAAGTCAGTCAGGTGATGACACAGCAAGGCGGGAAAGAGTTGTTTCCTGCTACGCTCGCATTTGTAAATATATAACCGTGAGAGAGGTGGTTTCACT
>NC_068987.1:31545093-31548310 GCF_001194135.2 Octopus bimaculoides | reverse complement strand
TATACACACATATATGTAGAGGGTCATCTCATGAATAATGCGATTTTTTCAATTGTATGAACTAAAAGTCGGAAGGGGTCGGGATAAAGTACCCTGCATCAGCTTCTTATAAAAGCAGGTAGTAATTTTACCTAGGACTTATTCTTAGTGCAACTTTTGAAGAGTGCAGTTCGATTTTAACAGTTATTTTTTCAAAGCTATAATGGAAGTGACAAAGGAGCCTATTCGGCATATTTTGCTTTAAGAGTTCAATAAAGGCAACAACGCAACGGAAAGTGCGAGGGATATTAATGCAGCATATGGGGATGGGACAAAAAGCGTAAGCCAGTGTCAACGGTGGTTCCGGAAATTCCCAGCCGGAAACTACAGCCTAAAAGTCGAGCCACGTCCTGGAAGATGTGTATAGCTCGACGAGGACGTTCTGCAAACCCTGGTGGAACAAAATTCTATCGTAACTGTTGAGGAACTAGGAGACAAACTTGAATTTAATCATTCAACCATTCATCGACACCTGCGTGCCATCGGAAAAGTCAGCAAATTGGGTCATTGGTTTCCTCACAAACTTTCCTATTCTAATCACACGCAAAGTGTGTATGTGTGCTCTTCTTTGCTGTCACATCTCACGAATGAAGCTTTTTTTGGACCGAATAGTGACTGGTGATGAGAAATGGGTTCTCTATGAAAATGTCAAGCGCTGAAAACAGTGGGTAAGGAGAAGAGAAACTGCGGCACTCCAGGCTAAAGAAGGTCTTCACCTACGTAAGGTGTTGTTATCTGTATGGTGGGATATGAAAGGTTTAGTCCACTTAGAACATTTAAACCCAAACCAAACGATAACAAAGGAGATCTACTGCGAGCAGCTTGAGCGGCTTAAGTCAGCGCTAGAAGGAAAACAACCATCTTTGGTTTCAAGATGAAAGGTGTTCTTCCATTCAGATAATGCTCGGCCGCACACAGCAAGGATGACATTCCAAAGGCTGGAACAGTTTGAATGGGAAACGATGACCCACCCACCATATTCTCTGGACATTGTCCCATCTGATTATCATTTATTCCGCAGTCTTCAAAATCATTTGGACGGAAAAAATATGAATACTGTAGACGAGGTCAGAATAGTACAGGAGGAGTATTTTTCCTTACGGACAAGTGAATTTCGGAAGAAGGGCCTAGCAAGTCTACCAGATAGATGGAAGAGCATTGCAGAAAATGAAGGAGAGTATATTTGAGATTAAAGAAGAACTTTGTTTATCTTATAGAAATATTCATATTTCTAAGTCTCTCTAAAGGAGACTACGGCAGCGGTACTGGAGATTAGCTCCAAGATACCTCTTGGAGCTAATTAACGGCAGCACTCATCCTATTTTTCTGGACTGCCATGTTAGCTTGACGATAACTATTAATATTTGTTTATCTTAATTTTGGAAAATAAAGGAAGTATAAAAAACTACATTATTTATGGGATGACCCAATATATATATAAAGCAGGAGTGTCTGTGTGGTAAGTGTCTAAGGTTCAGTCCCTGGGCAAGTGTTTTTATCTATAGCCTCGGGCAAAACAAAGCCGATCGTACATGAAGATAGTCGATTACATGGAGTCCAAATCTTGACTAGTACTTCAATTACACTGTGTAACAAAAGTTTTGGTCTTTGGTCACTAAGTGTTATTTCCTCTTTACTTCTATCTAAAAATCAAAGGAAATTACTATTATTCACTTCAAACTTTGTTTTTGTGATCTGGACATCTGTTTTGAAATGGACCTAATTCCCATTACATTTTAGACAGATTCAGCGCTGAGTTGCTGAAGCAGAAATATCGCTACAGGAAATATTCTGCTCAGTACCACAGATTTGCTTGTCAGTTGCTAACTTTAACCACTTGAGCATGTCCCTTAGTGGCTGACAATATGTGCATCTCTGATCATGGGCAGAAGTAGTGGGAAGCATCATAGCTATGTGTTGAGAGGGATATTTTGGGGTTTGACTAAATGTAGCAATAGCAAAGTATGAAGGGATTATTTGCAATTTTTCGTACTTTCTAGGGGTAACTAAATAGGAAGTGATAGTTGTTACCCAACGACAAAAATTGTGTTACACAGTGTTATCAATCTGAGAAGGGTAAAAAGCAAAGTTGACTTCAACAGATTTAAAATCAAGAATGTAAGAGAAGAAATACAACAAGGCACTTTTGCCGGTCAACATTACACTTAACCGTCAATGTTCTACGAAATACAACATATAACATTATTACAGCGTGGCAAGCAGACATTAGTCATACAAAATACAAAGTCTATTAGCTTCTCTTAAACATTTATTTGGTACCAAAACTTTCGTCGCACCAATTGCAACTTGGTTACTGACAAGCTGCCACCAAATAATAGATGTCTAAATTAACAGTCGACACGCAATTTTTTAATTCTTTTATTGTTGCCTTTTTGAGTGGCAAATATGTGACATCGTCGCTGTTTCCATTTCAAGTCATCTCTTATCAAATCATTCGCCAGACAAATACATCAAATAATATGCAGCTAGCAGAGTTCCTTATGCAAGGGAAATAACTCAAAAATTACTAAAAGTTATTTCCCTTAGAACGCACCAGCGTAAATGATGATCAGGATTCAATGAAGTCATAGTGGTAATGTTGGAGGTGGTGGTGGTGGCAGTAGTAGTAGTAGTAGTAGTAGTAGTAGTAGTAGTAGTAGTAGTAGTAATAGTAGTTTTTGCACTGGCCCACCAGCCCTGGTTTAGGTGACTTTATGGCCACGACGTGCAAAATACTGTGACCCACAAAATGTTTGGATCTTGTTCAAAACGGGGGCACCAGTTTTCATTTATGTTTTATGTAGTGTTTTTGGTACCGAAAGACTTTCAAACTTCGTATACTTATCTATTTTGTGTTATAGAACAGAAAAAAAATTTTGTATTCGGATTTATTTCATGTAAAAAAATTGTCTTATTTCGATAATTTCAACCAATCACTGACAAGTACTCAGCTGTTTATACTTACTCCTTTGGCACTTTAAGCGGTGTAAAGCGTATTTAATCTCCATTACTTCTGACATTTTGCAGAGGCAACACACGTGTGTTCGTTTTCCCTAACCCTAACCCTAACCTTAATTGACTTGCTCCTTCTCTCAAAAACCATGCCTTGTGCCTATAATAGAAAGGTTTATTAGCTACTGCCAATATGCTTCAGCCATTTTTTGACAAGGAAATAATA
>NC_068987.1:31543453-31544889 GCF_001194135.2 Octopus bimaculoides | reverse complement strand
GAATGGACGTCAGTCATTGGTTGAAATTACAGAAATACGACAACTTTAACATGAAATAACTTGCGATGTACGTTTTTTTTGTTAAGAAGACTAAGAGAAAAAGATGTTTTATATGACACATTCTACCAGTGTCCCAAGTTTCAAAGTGTTTCGTTAAGAAAATACTGGTGCCCCCGTTTTGAACAAGATCCAGGATGAGAAATAAAGTCGACTTCTGCGCACCGAATGTAAAGAGCCGGAAGAAATGCAGCTAAACATTTTGTTCGACTGGCTAACAATTCCACCAGCACGTCACCTTTAACACTGTGCTGTAAAAGTGGTGTATTGTTTGAGTCTAGTACTGGCACTCCGTCGCTTACGACGAGGGTTCTAGTTGATCCGATAAAAGGAACAGCCTGCTCGTGAAATTAACGTGCATGTGACCGAGCACTCCACAAGCACGTATACCCTTAACATAGTTCTCGGGGACATTCAGCGTGAATCAGAATGTAACAAGACTGGTCCTTTGAAACACAGGTACTACCCATTTTTGCCAGCTGAGTGGACTGGAGCAACTCGAAATAAAATGTCTTGCTCAAGGACACAATGCATTGCCGGGAATTGAACTCACGACCTTACAATCGTGAGTCGAATCACCCTAACCACTGAGCCACGTGCTTTTTCACTTGGGTCTAGTAACGGGGTTAAGATAAGATGGGGGCAGCATGAGAATGTAATGTTGATTGACAAGCCGTATTTAAAAAAAAATTGTTGCTGTTATTATTTAACCCTAGGAAAGGCAGTGAGCTGGCAGAATCGTTACCGGGCCGGGCAAAATGCATAGCGGCATTTCTTTCGGCTTTAAGTTCTGAGTTCAAATTCTGCTGAGCACGACTTTGATTTTTATCCTTCCGGGGTTGATAAAGTAAATGCTAGTCAAGCATTGGGGTCAGTGTAATCGAGTAGCCCCCACCCACAAAATTTCAGGCCCTGTGGCTCTTGTAGAAAGGGCAATTTAGCCTATGTCACATCGGGTTAAGCTGATTTATGATCAAAGGTATAGGTAGTCACATTATTGTTGCTGTTGTTGTTGTTGATTATGTTGTCGTCAGAACTTCGAGGTGGTGTCAAAATGTTCCCGGGCTAGTTCTGTATCGCGCCAACAGATGGCAGTACACAATTACGTACGCAGCGAGAGCTAGTGGTGACCTTCATGAGGCAATGTGCCTTGTGAAATTTGTGTTTTTGTGATCACGTGTTTGCTGTAGTCTGCGATTTTTGTCATGGACAGGAAGTTGGAACAAAGAGCCAACGTAAAATTTTGCGTTAAACTTGGGAAGTCTGCTACAGTGACATTGAACATGCTTCGGCAAGCTTACAGTGATGAGGCAATGGGTCGTATGCAATATTTCGAATGGCACGGGCGCTTCAAAAGTAGAAGAACGTCCCTGGCAGAT
>NC_068987.1:31538887-31542986 GCF_001194135.2 Octopus bimaculoides | reverse complement strand
AAACAACTTCTAGACTGGATTCCAAAAGTGGCAGGAACACTAGGACTGGTGTATTGCTATGCAAGGTGACTATTTCAAAGAAGATGGTGTTAAAACTTAAGTAAAGCAGTTTTTTTTTTATTATTAATCACAACTAGTCCGGGAGCCTTTTGGTACCACCTCATAATTCTAATTCTGAACAAGCAGACCTATCACGGTTCCAGTTTTGATCATCCCATTTTGTTTCGCGGCGTAGTATACCTAGGACTACATTAACCATTGTCTTGTTTGTTTTTTAGGTTGAGGGGAATTCGGCTGCTATTTTTAGCCAGTATGCAACCACATAGAGGCACTCTTCTTGACTTGTTTGAACCGGTGATTGTTGCTTAACTCCGGGTCATCCCTTACACGATCAAAGGAAGTTTAAACCATGTCTGTTTCATCTTTACATGCGTATCTAGGATTACATTATCCAACGTCTTCCTCTCTTTTCAAAAACGTAAGGTGTAATTCGAAGGAAGTTTGACAGCCTATTTAATTAGTGCAGGTATAGCTGTGTGGTTTAGATGTTTGCTCTGCAACCACGTGGTTTCGAGTTCGGTTCTACTGCGCGGCACCTTAGATAAGTGTCTTGTACAAAAGCATCGGGGCGACCAATGTTTTGTGAGTAGATTTGGTGAACGGAAACTGAAAGAAGCCTGACGTGTGTGTTTTCTTTTTAATTTTAGAGCAAATTTTGGCTGGTTACCTACTTGGTAGCAAGGTTGTGAAGCAAAATATCTTCTTTTATCCGTCATCATTTAAATCTTAAGAAGGTCTTGCAAACTTTTATAGCCCCAAATATCGTGATTATTCATAGCATATGCATTAAGGATCTGCATTCTCTCCCTGAAATTCCAAGTTCAGCCATGCTTTACTCCATACATGTTGGTACGTATCCTGTTGCTCCAATAATATCATTATTGCTGCAACAGGAATGAAGCTGAAAGTGTATCTTGGGTAATGGATTAGCAAACTCGTCATCAATGGTCCATAGATGTCCTCTCTTTTTTAATATTTTTTTAAACCGCTTTGTGTTCAGAGGGCAGCTGATTTCCACAACAGAACATAGCTTTTCTTTGTGGTCCCTCACAACGATATCTGGCTGGTTGTGTTTTAAATTTGGTGGCTGTTTTAATTCTTAAGCTCCACCAATATTCTTTTGATTCATCGGTCTCATAATGGTCAACTTCGTTTCTTTTTTAGTTATCCTGTTCCAGACTGTTTTGACCGCCGCATTATGCCTCGTGGGAAGATATCTGGAAAACATTCTCTCACTGTTGGCAATAATGTGTTTGATGCCTTCAGTCTTGGTCTTGCAAAGCCTGCATTTGTTGTCTGTCAGTTATGTATGTATGTATGTATGTATGTATGTATGTATGTATGTATGTATGTACGTATGTATGTATGTATGTATGTATGTATGTATGCATGCATGTAACACGTGGGAAGGCATAGCTATTGACTGTGGCAGGTGGAGAAGGATTGTGCATGAGGGGACAACTACTTTTGAGAAATCATGAATTACACATGAGAAATTAAGGAGGGATGTCAGGAAGGGCATTGTTGTTGCACTTCCAGATGGAAAGGGTCTTCCTATGACACTGACATGCAGTGTCTGTGCAAGACCGTGACTCAGTAAAGCTGGACTCATGAGTCATCTTCGTAGTCATAAAGCGAGACCGATGATTGACTACCAGGCCGCTGGTGGTGGTGCTACACACCATACTAATCATGTCTGTCGGGCATGTGGAAGGGAGTGTGATTCAGCAGGAGGAGTTAAACGACACGCAAAGGTACATGGAGCCCAACTACAACAACAGCCAGCGATTGCCAGTAAAGGTTTTGGATGCCAACTCTGTGCAAGACATTGTAGATCTTTGGCTGGGCTAAAAAGTCACATTCGATCACAACACCGTTAAGTTAAGCTTCGTGCAATGGCCATACTCGATAACGAGGGGGCAGCCATCATGTATGTATGTATGTATGTATGTATGTATGTATGTATGTATGTACGTACGTATGTATGCATATATGTGTGTATGTATAAATGTATGTATGTATGTTTATATGTATGTATGTTCTCTCCTGCTTTTAACTATTTAAATTCTTCCTGTAAGAAATGAGTTGATTTCTAACAATAGTGCAAAGCTCCATCGTGATAATACAGACAACTAAAATACTGTTACATGTTAAACTTGAGAAGAGTCTTGTATATTTTTATTGTTCCACTTACAGATTGTATTTGTAATGTGCGCCTAGCTTATTCAGATTGTCACTTAGGCGTTCACTGACAAATCCAAGTGCGCCATTTATTGTTGGTATGAATGTGAATTTATAATTTGGATATAAAAGCTGGAAGTTTCGAAACAGTTGTCCATAATTATCCTCTTCATGATTTTCAAAGAGATATTCACATCAGCACTGGTACTGAAATGTATTGTGGAATATTGTCTTGTTATAATAGGAGTGTTCTGACTGACATATTTTCTTGTCTGGCATAATATTCTTGGGTCATTCTATCTTTATTCATAGTACCTTCGTATCATGTGCTTTTATCAAAACCTAGGCACTTGCAGCATTCTTTTTGTGAGACAGAAAAGATAGTGAGACCGTTGATGCACAGGTTTTCGGACTACAGTACTGACTTTTCCCGTTCAAAGGTCAAATATGAACATTTCTTTTGACCAAATTCCATTCTTACGTCAGCTGAAAATGCTGTCATGAATTCCAGCTATTTTTTTTTTTTTTGGCATTGTTAACGCTTTTAGCATGAATCCTGGGGCCGTTAATGAAGAATTTATGGGTTACGTGAATATCTGTAACATTTGCAGCTCCAAGCATGTAGCCATTTGATTTTTGTAGTAGGAATGATAATGGATTTAATGCCAAAATGAACAGAATTACAGTCAATCTCCTTGGAATATTCCCTTTGAAATATTTATAACATTGAAGACAATCGTTGCGCTCTCAGTTCAAAATGTAAGAGTTGTTGCTCAGGTCTTTGTGAGCCTCTCAATGACAGTAATTAAGGTAGCAAGTACTTTTGCCAAATGTAGATACTCCCAGCAGTTATGAGTGGAAAATAGAGAAAAATACCTTCCTATAATCAAGCCATACTGTTGCAAGGCTCCTTCGGATAGTACTGTTTTGTTTACCAAAAGTTGTTTGGCACCTCCTCACACTCCCTTCTTTCCACTTGCCCTGCTCATCAGTCACTATGTTGTTGGACCCACAATGATCCTGGAAGAATTGGTTGAGGTAGCTTGTGTACAGTTTGTATCTAATGTTTAGGCAAACAATGGGCCTATAGTCTTGTTAACTCCATGGTTTCATTCTTAGCTACAAAATTCGCCCGTGCTATAGGAAACCATTCGGTAAGTAATTCTGACCTTCCATAGTGCTTTTGAATAGTGGTTTCTTGTAAAATGTCAGCCTCTTCTACCAATATCCAACTTTTAAGGCCATTCCAGGTACCTTCCTATGTTATAGTGAAAGTTTCCGGTTTAGTTACATATGATTTACTGTTGGAAATACCCCCTCTTGATCCCCTCCATTTTCTTATTGCTGTATAAATTAAGGGAAAAACAACTTTTTACCCTCACCCATTTATTACATTCAGTAGTGTAATTGCCATGCAATGAAAAAAAAAACACTTGTGTATTAATAATTGGGTATTCTACCAGCAGTATATTGGATAGATATTATCCCTTAGTTGGTTGGATTCACAACCTTTAACTCCCTTACGAGCTATTCTAAGAGCGCGTTCTGCCTCATCTTCGAAATGCCTAGTTTAGAATAGAGGCAGCTGATGAAGGAAAAGTTCCATAAGTGGCTCGTCTGTTCTCCTATGTGTTCATTCTGTTGTCTGTAAAAAAAAATCCGTTTTTTTGTGCTTTATGTTCCCGTTCCTTTTTGACGTCCTGTACCCGGATATGCATTTATATATACATGTAGATGTAGGTATGCACATATATATATGTATATATATGTATGTATGTATGTATGTATGTATGTATGCTTGTATGTATGTATATATATATATATGTGTATATATATATATATATATATATATATATAT
>NC_068987.1:31533646-31534284 GCF_001194135.2 Octopus bimaculoides | reverse complement strand
TGGTTGCTAATTCTTGCAAATACAATGACCACTTACGGATTTTTCTTTTTTTTTTGGAGGTCTTTTATACCAGTAGAAAAGAATCATTATTTACATTATTTACATTATTTACATTTGACGGATATTTGTCCTCATCTTGTTCGTTGTTAACACAACGTTTCGGCTGATGCACTTTCCAGTCTTCATCAGGTGTCCTGGGGGAATATTTTTTGACACAACAGACTGGTCTCATGCAAGACAATGTCTCCACGGACAAGGGCATCACGCGCATAGCAAAACAACCAAGTGTGGCTGTGTGGTAAAAAGCTTGCTTCTCAACCACATGGTTCCGGGTTCGGTCTCACTCCGCGGTACCTTGGGACGAAAGCCTTGTGAGTGGATTTGGCAGACGAAGGCTGAAAGAAACCCTTTATATATATATATATATAATACAAAGAATATATATACATGTATACACACATATATGTACATACTTACATCTACATGTGTATATACATGCATATCAGGGTACAGGACGTTAGAACAATAAACTACAGACAACGGAACGAACACATAGGAAAACGGAAAGCCCCTTGGAATATCCCTTCATCAGCTGTCTCTATTCTGTCTATCTATCTATCTATCTTTCTATCTATTTA
>NC_068987.1:31527470-31532038 GCF_001194135.2 Octopus bimaculoides | reverse complement strand
ATATATATATATATATATATATATATATATATATATATATACGGGTGTCTTTGTGTCTGTGTTTGTCCTCCGCACAGCGCTTGACAACCGGTGACAACCAATAGAATAAGAACCAGGCTTATCAAAATAAATAAGATTTGGGGTCGATTCATTCGACTAAAAATTCTTGAAGGTGGTACACCAGCATGGCCGCAGTCTAATGCCTGAAACAAGTAAGAGAATAAAAATTAAAAGATATAATCCATATATTATACAAGATCACCCAGCAAACTGTAATATTCAATAAAGATAAAACTAAAGTTTTAAGAATTATTCTTATTGTGCGGCCCGGTACCAAAGAATTCACAGCCCTGTGGCTGGGGATGGGGAGTGAAGGTTTGTTCTATGTCATTTGTATGAAAGTAAATAACAGCGACAACATGAACAACTTTAACGACAGGAAATCAAAGTTCTAAAGATGACAACATTTGAAAATTGAAATCATTTCGAAACGACTTCACCATCATGATCATCATCATCACCACCAGCAATGCCGCCACGATGACGACGACAACGACGACTACCATTACAACCACCAACGACCACACCAGGACCAACAGCAACAACAACAACAATAACAACAACAATAACAACAGCGACGACATCGGCAACACTGGAATGCCATCTTTAATGAATAGCTGTAAACATGTAAAGTTGAAATACATTTGTGGGAAGTAAAAAGAAAAAAATGAAAAAGCGATAGCTAAATGACTAACATTAGATTATTTCATCAGATATATTTGTTCTGCCCTAGTCACACAGACAATCCTTGATTACCATTATCAATAAGGAGCCAGTAATTGGTCAGTTGTAAGAAACTTGTAAATAACGACGTTATAATTAACAAAATGCAAGACAAATTTTAAAATGTACGGGAGACAACTCTCGATAGATTCAGTATAAAATAAAATTGTTTCGAGACTAGATTACTCATGGACGCCATCAGCAAAATGAAACAATAGTTAAGTTATTCCCTTGCGACTGCATAACATATGGCTTACAGCCTTTGGAGGAACTCGTTCACTTTCCAAAAACTGGATGGCAAATTACCTAGCAACGCAGCTCTTGCAAGACAACTACCCAAAACTCGAAGGGTGCCTTAGAATAATAGACAACCCTCAAGCTATTCCGCCTTCAAAACTGCGGTCAATCTTTCTGGTTCTTCACAGAGATATGCCCTGGTTTTCGGTAACGTGCTACATTGTGTTCTCTTCCGAAGAAAGTCAACTCTTCTGACATTGCCAACTATCGTCTATTTTTTAAATAATCTTCCAATATTTCAAATGTTATGGAGACAACTATCATAACATCCTTCAATAGCTTGACTCTCTGTCTCTTCCTTTCTCTCCCTTTCTTTCTTCTCTCTCCCTCTCTCCTTGCGTCCCCAACCGTTCCCCCACCTCTCTCTCCACAATGGTCAACAACACTTCTTACGTAAGCCAGATCCACTCCAGATCTAAATTCCTGTCACCCACCTGTGGAGTTTGGCCGAATAGAAGTTTCGTAAAAGCAATGTTATTGTCTTCGGCATCAGAAAATTTGAATTTCTGATCAAAAGTATCCAACCGTAAGACCAATGCTGTAGATCCGAATGGATCAGATCTATGACCCCACCCTCCCATTCTGTACAATGCTGTTGTAACTGAATAGTCCTTGACCAAAGTGTTTCAACCACGACTATCCAACCTTTGAATGCACGCAGGACTACATTAAGTAACGCCTCCTTTTCTTTTTGAAAATATCTAGGAGTAAATTGAGGAAGGTGTAGCTATCCATTCTAGCAGATTATTTGACGACATAGAAAATCTATCGTTAGCTCATGCATCGCAGTACGTGATGGATTCTGTCTTGGACTGATCTTTCAGGATATTACTAAGGACAAACACTAACCTCTCAGTTAACACCTTCACTAGTCAAATGCTTGGAATCGGATAGTACGCGAACGCTAGAGTCCGGTAAAGATCAAAGTGTGGCTTTGTAACCATGCTATACATCTACCAACCATTTTTTGTTTAATGGCGTTCGCTCCTTCATTTTTTTTTTCGGCGTAACCTTCGTGTTTCGTAAATATGTGAGCAAATCGTAAATGATGCCTTTTCTAATCGCCTTTACTAATCTACTAACTCCTTCTTTAATCCATTGTTCTCAATTATCACTTTTGCTAAAACTAACACACGGTTTTACTATTTTAGTTTTCCTTTTTAGTGGCACCCGCAAATGATTTTTCGTATATGAGCCCATCAATACTTGCTGAACTAATTCGTTACATTAATCCCTGAAATTCTGTATTTAGTTACCGGTACTCAAGATCCTACTTTTTAAGTTGACTGCACATATTAAAAATTTGATGTCCTTGTAGCCCCGTAACTACGAACAGCTTAGTTTATCTCTATTGGTTAACTAAATAGAAGCGGGATTATGCGCGGAAAGTTAATTCAGGTGTGTTTGGAAAATCCAGGCGATACTTGTCAGAAACGCCTGAGCAAGTTTGGAAGGCTTCTATACCCTTTTCTTCTATCGGCTACTCTCACACAATCTCTACTCACACCTAAAGTTTAATTTCTCTCATCTTCTAACACTAATTGGCGAAGTGTTTCTGTGAAAACTTCCAGATGTCTGAAGAAAGTTGGCCTTCTAGAACCTGCTGGAATATAAAGCACTACCATCTCTACTACTGCTCACAAGTAGGACCATCTACCTGTCCTCTGGGTCTAGAAAGATTCGGACCGACTAAAAGAGATGTGGACCACGTAGACATCTAGAAGAAAAGTGAATGCATTCCTCTCAGAAATTCTAGGCTAGCTGATGGTTACTACATCGAGATTTACTGATCTCAGATAGTTCAAAAGGAGTCATGGTTTTTACGACAACCCCAGGTCGTGTGCATTCGTACAACTCACTCGTAAATTCGATACGCTGGCGGCTGCAAAGTTGGGAAAAGCCACCTATGTTGTTTACCGAAGCGGTCTGTCTGTTTTTTATCTTCAGGAGGAATTTCTTTATTCCAGCTACACTTTCTTTATTTACCACCAAGGACAAATTCATACATACTATAGAAAAACCGTAAGCACAAGGGTTATAAACGCGTGGCGATGGACAAAAGAAAATTATTTTAAAAATAAGGGGATGGAGAAAGATGTTACAATATATAGTTGTGTATCTTAGAAATTTGTTATAAATTATAAACACAAAATATATAAATAATTATATAAAAACTATGGTTAAAAAAAGGATATGATTGAAATAAAACATAACATTATTTCGAGTAACCCGTCTATCCACATAAATACGAACCTATAAGCTACCTCAGATGAGAGCACCCTATGACTTTGCCCAACTTACACTTATTATTGTGGAATTGGGTATACTCAGTGGTGCCCATAAACGTTTTCTGCATTGGCCATGGTAAAATCTAACCAACCTCCTCTAGGTGTCGCTGTTTTAAATTGTGGTAAATCATATTGGTGTGATAAATCATGATGGTGAAACTTAATCATTGATTAAGTTTTCACCAACATCTTATTGGCCTGACTACTGTAAATCGGTGGAGTGATCTTCAGCCTCTTCAGCTTCTGAGACCGGAGACGAGGCGTTCTCTTTCTCCATTTCCAGAACTTCAACAGGCAGAGCTGTTGGAACCACACCTTTCAGGACCAGCTTTTGTTATTCATGGTTGCACTGTTATCTCTTTATAGCTCCATAGGGCAGAAAACGCTTAAATGACTTTTGTTGTTTTTTTTCTAGTGCAACAGCTGGGCTTTATGCACTGCACAGCTGGTTTCATCACTTTTGTTTCTGAACTCACGATGAGGCACAGCTGTTGGTAAGTCAATAGGTCGCGTAAGTCCATACTGATTCCCCTCGACTACATCTTATTCTTCGTTGCCTTACCACCTGCCCATATTGCGCTATAAAGATGACGACAAACCATAGATCAATGTCATTGCCAATACCCCTGACTGTCAACCTTGTGCTGCTCTGGTCCATTTATTATGATATCAGCCGATGCGCAGGTGCTTTTCTCAGTGTCTCTTCATATTGATTCGCATCATTATCGATTTTGTGGTCTAGTCATACGCTTTTGTTTCTTCTTCCGTCGTCAATGGAAACCACACACTTCCACTAATCGGGCAGTACCTCTTTCAAAAATTCTTTTGAGGCTGAGTGGAGACTATCTCATTTATCTATGAATCAGAGGTAAATTACTTTCCTTCTCTCTCACTCCCGATAAAGAGTCTTGAGCAAGGAAATATTTGATTTTGTTACTTCTTTGTGCCACGCCACGTTTTTCCCATTTAATCCATTCGCATTCAAATTCCCTTGTTACTGGCAACGCAAGCAAAAAAGGGAATCTTTATTGTTGTTTTTACAATTTAGACAACCAACAGTTTGCGTGATAGTACGGGATACACTTGCACGTGAAAAGTTCATTTCTTCTGGTGTGTGTTTATAAACTACATCTAAATCTTGTTTGCATGATATTTGTTTCTCCCTTATTTTGGGCTAAAATTTGGGGTGGGATGGGGTGG
>NC_068987.1:31526158-31526771 GCF_001194135.2 Octopus bimaculoides | reverse complement strand
TATATATATATATATATATATATATATATATATATATATATGTATATGTGTATGTGTGTGTATATGTTTGTGTGTCTGTATTTGTCCTGCCAATATCGCTTGATAACCGATGCTGGTGTGTTTACGTCCCCGTAACTTAGCGGTTCAGCAAAAGAACCGATAGAATAAGTACTAGGCTTCTAATGAATAAGTCCTGGGGTCGATTTGCTCGACTAGAGACGGTGCACCAGCACGGCCGCAGACAAATGACTGAAACAAGTAAAAGAGTAAAGAGTAAATAATAATAATAGTAGTAGTAGTAGTGGTGGTGGTGGTGGTGGTGGTGGTGGTGGTGGTAGTAGAAGCAGCAGCAGCAGCAGCAGCAGCAGCAGTAGTAGTAGTAGTAGTAGTAGTAGTAGTAGTAGTAGTAGTAGTAGTAATAACAACAACAACAACCAAAACAACAACAACAATAATAATAATAATAATAATAATAAAAATAATGATAATAGTAATAATAATAATAATAATAATAATAATAATAATAATAATAATAATAATAATAAACCTTTCTACTAAAGGTACAAGCCCTGAAATTTTCGGGGAGGAGACTAGTCGATTACATCTACCCCAG
>NC_068987.1:31524196-31524918 GCF_001194135.2 Octopus bimaculoides | reverse complement strand
TATTATTTATATTATTATATGATTGAACGCCACGCATCCATTTCCAATGAAGCTTTTAATTAATAATTTTGATGTGATACTTGTTCTATTTCTATTTCTCTTTCGTTTCCTCTCTCTTCCTTTCTCTAATTCTTTTATTCTCCCCTTTCGGTTTTTTTCTCTCTCATCCTTTCTCTATCTCTCTTCCTTACTCTTTCTCCTTTACTCTCTCGTAGATCACACGTGACCATTGGCCATCTTTCTTTTCCTAACTTGAGTTTCTTTTCTTCCGATCAGCTACAAAAGATCAGACGCATCCTTTGTCTGTCTCCTGTCAAAGCCTGTTTCTCCAGCGTTCGCCACCTTACCTCGTTATGGCTTAACAGCCCTTACCGTTTTCACTGTCCTGTTTTTGTTATCAACTTTGACCCTCCGCAAATCCCAAATTTTATTTAATTTGCTTTGCGGGAGCAACTGTTTTGACGAAGTTACATTTTGTCGTAAATGCTCGAAATGTGGAGTAGATAAAATAGCCAACACTAATGAAGAGTCTTCTTTATGTTGCTTGTCTTGTTTTCCATTTGTTTCTTTCGTTGTTCGCAAAAATATTCGTATTCTATGTTTTCGTATTTCGTATTTCATGTTGTTTACGTTTTATGACGTCCTGTACCCATATATGCATGTGTATATACATATATATGTAAATATGTACATATATGTATGTACACATGCATATATATATA
>NC_068987.1:31519635-31521249 GCF_001194135.2 Octopus bimaculoides | reverse complement strand
CCGGTGTTGATGTGTTTATGCACCCGTAACTTAGCTGTTCGACAAAAGCCACCGATAGAATAAGTACCAGGCTTAAAAATAAATAAATAAATAAATAAATAAGTACTGGGGTCTATTCATTCGACTAAAAATTCTTCAAGGCGGTGCCCCAGCATGGCCGCAGTCTAATGACTGAAAACAAATTAAACGAATAAAAGAAAGAATCTAGAAGCGTGGATTGGTGGGGAACAGTAGAAACGTTGGATCTTGCAAATTTTGTGTCCAGCTGTTTTAGCTCTAAGCTCAAATCCTGTCACGGCCTATTTAATTCGTTGCCCGGTATATCACTGAAGGCACATGGCTAAGTGGTTAGAATGTCGGGCTTACAGTCATGGGATATTGAGTTCCATTCCCGGACCGGGCTGTGTGTTGTGTTCTTGAGCAAGACACTTTATTTCAGTTCACTCAGCTGTAGAAATGAGTTGTGATGTCACTGGTGCCAAGCTGTATCAGCCTTTGCCTTTGTCTTGGATAACATCGGTGGTGTGGAGAATGGAGGCTGGTATGCATGGGCGACTGCTAGTCTTCCATAAACAACTCTGCCCCACTTGTGCCTCGGAGGGTAACATTCTACGTGCAATACCATGGTCATTTATGACCGAAAGGAGTCTTTATCCTTTTGCCATTTCTATATCACTGACATCTTGTGTTTCATGAGAGGACTCCTCTACATTACCAGCATTGAAGCTATGAATCCGGCTTGAAAATAACGTTGCTCCTCCCTACCTCTGACCAATCCCTGATGCACTGTAAAGGACCATGGATATTGCTTTCCCATTCACAATAACATTAAAAGTCTATGCAAGACAACATTGTTAGCCATGTATTTTACAAAGCTTAAACAAATGCAATTGACGTTGAATATTTGCAATACAGAAGTAAAGTTGTAAAAGCAAACAAAAAAATCAAGTTCCATATATTTTGTTATGAAGATAATCGTTTCTACCTCCTTTGTTACAATATATTCTGATTCTAAAAATATGATGTAGACACCGTATTTCAGTTTTGTTAAAAAAGAAATAAGCTCAGACTTTTGTGAGAAAGAAAGACAGCCATATTCAAGAGATATCGTTCATATGGTAATTGTTTTTGTGTTTGCGTATGGCAAATTTGAGAGTATAGATTGTCGTCTGCAGATCTTGAATATGAATGAATTATTTCTTTTCTCAAATGTACACAGTATGTATGCAGAAATAGGATTGAACAAATCTTAAGTGTTCATTAATACGCGCGCACACACACACACACACGCACACACATACACACATACATGTTCCCATACCAGTTAATATAGCCAAGCACACGGATATTTATGCATGCATATATGTGTGTGAGTGAGTGGAGAGACAGAGACAGAGGGGGAGGGGGAGAAAGAGATCAATATTTCGAGATCATGGCTTACTAATTATCTATCTATCTATCTATCTATCTATCTATCTATCTATCTATCTATTTATTCATCTATCTATCTATCTACCTATCTATCTATCTATCTATCTATCTATCTATCTATCTATCTATCTACCTATCTACCTATCTATCTATCTATCTATCTATCTAGAGTCACTTACTGTT
>NC_068987.1:31518403-31519150 GCF_001194135.2 Octopus bimaculoides | reverse complement strand
AAAAAAAGAAAAGGAAAGGCCGATCAATAGGGATCGTGTATCACACAGTAATGTTCTCGTGTAAAAAGAGGGGAGGACAGTTTAGGTTTAGCCGTGGAAGGAAAAGCCCACGGAAAAGACCACGGTAACCTTGGTCAATATTCTCATTGAAGAAACTATAACAGTAAGTGACTCTCTTTTGCCTTTTTGTTTTATTTTTTTTTTCTTGTTCATAGGGTTATGCTCAAGATGGTTCCGTCGTTCACACGTGCCATCCTTGCTACATTCACCCATCTTTTTTTGAAGCATTCACTAGACAAGACTTCCCTTTCTACTCTCAACTTCTATCCATCTATCCATCTGTCTATCCATCCATCTATCTATCTATCTATCTATCTATCTATCTATCTATCTATCTATCTATCTATCTATCTATCTATCTAATGTACTTCAGCTGGTGATTAGTGAAGCGTCACAAACGACTCTCCAACCGTATACATAACTCACACACACACGTACACACACACATACTCAAACACACACGTACACACACACACACACTCAAACACACACACACACACACACACACACACACAACCATACACATACACAAACACACACACGCAAACATACTCACGCACGCACACAAACACACACACAACACAAACACGCAATGCTCCAGTAACTACAACAGATGTTACACGTGAGCTTATCAATAAACATCTTATTTCTTTGTTTGTGTTTCATTCGTTCGTCCTTTTTTATTTC
>NC_068987.1:31510805-31517079 GCF_001194135.2 Octopus bimaculoides | reverse complement strand
GGGTAGGGATGATGATACTTCGGATCAATTTAATTCTTTGTTCAAACCATAATTATTGTTTGAAGAGGATAGGAAAAAGCCATGTTTCAGTAACTCTTCTCCAAAGTGGCAAATACGGGCGACTATGAATAGCTAAACTCGGTGGACCCTACAATAAGCATGTGATTGTAGATTGGGGTTCCACACCTGGGTGAGAGAGAGAGAGAGAAAGAGGGTACTTGTCCTTGGTAATTAGGATACGATGAGGTCCATAGAGTTCCTTGATTTGGGACTAAATAGGTACCTCACTTTTTTTGGATACGCTTATTTCTTTGTTTGCATTCATGCATTCTTTCCCGATTACACTTGGTGTAAAAAGCCCCTCCATCGTTTTTGTAACTTGCCCTGTTAATACCGCCCATATGTCGCTCTAATATATATATATAAAAAATTCATCATCATCACCATCATCATCATCAGCATCATCATCATCATCATCATCATCCTTCTTTTTCTTCTTCTTGTTATCATTATAGAGTTCAAATTCCACCAAGATCAACTTCGCCTTTCATTCTTTTGGGGGTCGATAAATTAAGTACCAGTAAAACACTGGGTCGATGTAATCGACTAATCCCCTCCCCCAAAATTTCCGGCCTTGTGCCTTAAGTAGAAAGGATATATTATTATTAATAATAATAATAATAATAATAATAATAATTATTATTATTATTATTATTATTATTATTATTATTATTATTATTATTATTATTATTATTATTATTATTATTATTATTAAGTCAGCGAGCTGGCAGAATCGTTAGCACGCCGGACGAAATGCTTAGCGACATTTCGTCCGTCTTTAAGTTCTGAGTTCAAATTCCGACGAGGTCGACTTTGCCTTTCATCCTTTCAGGGTCGATAAATTAAGTACCAGTTGCGTACTAGGGATCGATGCAATCGACTTGTCCCCACCCGCAAAATTTCCGGCCTTGTGCCTTAAGTAGAAAGGATCATTATTATTATTTTGGTGTTGTTGTTGTTGTCGTTGAAAAGGCTCTTTGTTGTTATTACGTTTTGTCAAAGAAACCGGGTTGCGGACAACAGGTGTTGACTGAATTAATGACGAAGTGTGAATAACAGGTGATGATAGATTTAAAGATAGAAACGTGGGCAACCGATGGTGGCAAAGTTAGCACCGGAAAAAAAAACTGAGGTATGGACAACAAATGGTGACAAATTAATTTAGGCGTGGACAACAAATGGTGATAGACTTAGAGGCAGGGATGAAAGGGAAACGATTATAATTATTTCTAGTAAAGATACAAAAGATATAAATTACTTGTGGAGGAAAAAGCGTTGATTACATCAACAACAGAAATTGACTGGTACTGATTTTATCGACTCAGGTAGGATGAAAAAAAGCTTAAGTCAACCTTGACGGGATTTGAATGAAAGGGGGAGATGTAATTAATTACTGCAAAGTATTTTTGCCAATGATGATGATGATGATGATAATGACGACGACGACGACGATGATGATGATGATGATGATGATGATGATGATGATGATGATGATGATAATAATAATAATAATAATAATAATAATAATAATAATAATAATAATAATAATAATAATAATATACCAGGCAGTGGCTCTCGTGGCTTCTGATCTTAACTGATTCGAAGTGTTATCTTGTACATTGATTTGTCTTGGTATAAAAAGATGGGCTACAGCAAATATTCTGCTCAATACTACAGATTTGCCTGTCAGTTGTTTGAACTTAACCAGTTGAGCAAGTCACTTAGTGACTGACGATATGTGCATCTCTGATCATGAGCAGAAGTAGTGGGGGAGCATCATAGCCATGTGTTGAGAGGAATTCTTTGGGATTTGAATAATTCACTTCTGGAAACATGGGTGTTTTGTTCAACATCCTTAAACACCTGGAGGTGGCTCAGGAAAAGTGGTCTGAAAGGATGCACGGGGGCATTGATATGCAGCACCCAGGAACAAGCTCTGAAAACTAATTACACCAAGTTCAAAATAGATAAGAGCAGAGAATCGTTCCTTTCTAGGATATGTGGCAGCAAAAACGGAACAATTTCACATGTGAGTGGGTGTAGCAACCTGGCCCAAACGCACCACAAAAGGAGGTACGATAACGTAGCTAAGCTCGTTCACTGGAGACTGTGTAAAAAGTATGCTCTTCGGAAAACATGGAAATTGTACGAACATGAGCCCGTGTGCGTCACTGAGAATAATGAATGTAAGATCTTGTGGAATTTTGCAGTCCACTGTGACTTCCTAATCGATGCTCAGAGACCAGACATTGCTATTGTGGATAAAATGAAAAAGGAAACTAAGATCATAGATATTGTCATCTCTAGGGAAACACGTGTGACAAAAAGCTGAAAAAGGTGGGAAAACACAAGTTACTAAAAGATGAAATTGCAAGACTGTGGGGAATGAAGAGAGTAAATGTCATTTTAGTAGTTGTAGGGGCACTCGGGTCACTAACAACCAAGTTTAATAAATATGTCGCAGAAGTTGGAATTGACATAAGGGTAGAGTATGCCCTAAAAGCTGATTTATTGAGGACCCCTACAATTTTGAGATTGGTACTTGGGTGTTGAGTATCTTCCACGATACTTAACACCTAAGTATCAAGTCTTATAATTTGTGACCCTATGAAACTTTTGACATCAGAATGCTGTCCGCTCTCACAAAATTAACCGGAGCGAGTAAGATTGAAAGCTCTCAATAGCAACAACAACAACAGTAATAATAATCTTTTCTACTATAAACACTAGTCGATTACTTCGACCCAGTGTTTCATTGGTTCTTAATTTATCGACCCCGAAAGGATGAAAAGCAAAGTCGACCTCGGCGGAATTTGAACTCAGAACGTAAAGACAGACGAAATACCGCTAAGCATTTCACCCGGCGTGCTAACAATTGTACCAGCTCGCTGCCTTACATGATCTCATGATAATAATAATAATAATAATAATAATAATAATAATAATAGTGATGATGATTTCAAATTTTGCCACAAGGGCAGCAATTTTGGGGGAGGGGACGAGTCGATTCCATTGACCCCAGTGTTCAACTGGTATTTATTTTATCGACCCTGGAAGGATGAAAGGCAAGGTCGACCTCGGCGGAATCTGAACTCAGAACGTAGTGGAATCTGAACTCAGAACGTAGCCATGTGTCGAAGAGAATTATTTGGGGTTTGGATAATTCACCTTTGGAAACATGAGTGCTTTGTTCATCATCTTTAAACAACACTTATTTAAGGACCTTTTGAGTGGGATGGACTACTCAACCTGAAGAAAATTCTAACTGGGCCCCACCTGCAAAGTCATGCGCTGTTTACCTTGATATAAGATCACTATGTCACGCATATATGGTTGTGATGCATGTGCCTTGTGTACTCTTATCAAATGAGTAGTCATGATGGGTATATTGGGCTTAATATATTTTACCCCAGTGTCACTTTGATGGTATGGGCTGCTCTCTCACTCAATAATAATAATAATAATAATAATAATAATAATAATAATAATAATAATAATAATCACAACAATCATAATGATGATGATGATGATGATGATGATCATCATCATCATGATCGTAATAAAAATAAAAATGGTTTCAGTTTTTGACACAAGGCCAGCAATATCGGGGGTGGGGTGGGATAAGTCGATTACGTCAACCTCAGTGCTCAACTGGTACTTATCTTATAGACCCCCAACAGTGATGAAAGGCCAAGTCAGCCTCAGCGGAATTTGAACTCATATCATAACGACGGACGAAATACCGTTATTTTCGCCGGTGTGCTAACAATTCTGCCAGTTCGCCGCCTTAATAATATCAATGTTTTCTTTATTATCCACTTGGGGTTCGCAAAAAAGGCCGAGGACGGTATAGGACGGTACAGGACTATAGAGCGCAACACAAAACGGCGTGTGAACAGCACAATAATAGAAACAAAGAAACAAAAGATTCGAACTCGCACCATCCTTGCAGCTCCGTCGTGTGACATTTAGAGGCCCCCCCCCTGCAACTTTGTTTCGAGGCCCCATCCCTTCAATCAAAATTCATAATCTATACACCTTTTATTCATACTCTCCCTTTTACTCTTTTACTTGTTTCAGTCATTAGACTGTGGCCATTTCTTTCAGTAAAAGTTACATACTCATAATTAATTAATCAGTAGCTTTCTTTATTAAAGTGTAATAGTTATTTAGCAAGTTATGACTAACGTAAAGAAAGTTATTAAACGTTACAAGTCATTTTTCCCACAGTTAACTAATTCCTTCATTTTGATTCTACCAATTCTGCCATTCTGTCGGATACTCTACTGATTTTATGAAACTATAGCTTCTATGTATTACGAAAAATATTTAGAGACACAAGGTTATGATCTCTGATATGGTAAATTCTACAATCCGTTGGTTCACTTAGACACCACCAAAGCTGGACTTCCTATCTCTTTTGAAAATAGAACGTACGAGAAGTTTAAATCATTCCCAGAAACTTACGACACATTCGTCTGCTTTTTTTTCTTTTACTGTGCTTCTGTTGTTGTTATTCCTGTTATTTAACCCTAAACCATCCCTGATCCAACAGACCCTAGCTAAGGTCAAAGAAGACCCAACTAGGAATCTCAATATTTTCTCCCAGCATAATGCTTCTACTATTACAATATTCTTTTCTACTCTAGGCACAAGGCCCGAAATTTTTGGGGGTAGGGGTCAGTCGATTAGATCGACCCAAGTACGTAACTGGTACTTAATTTATCGACCCTGAAAGGATGAAAGGCAAAGTCGACCTCGGCGGAATTTGAACTCAGAACGTAAAGACAGACGAAATACCGCTAAGCATTTCACCCGGCGTGCTAACGATTCTGCCACTACTATTACAATATTCTATGAGTACTTATTCTTTAAAAAATGGTAGAGTGTAATAACATACTAATCGATGGTGGATGATTGATGGAATTGCCTTGCGGTGTTTATTTAAGCTTTCACGTTATAAGTGCTTAGACAGGTGTCTGTATCTTGCCGAACACGCTTCTGGTGAAAAACTACTCGAACGTCAAAGACCTTTGAAAACCTTCTCTGAAAATTCAATGACAGATATATAGCGTTTGTCATGGAAGTCTCAAGTGGATGTTTGTTGACTCGATGGCGCAAAGGAAGAAGAATGTAATGAGAGTGAAGATTTGGTTGTTTGGTTCCATTATACTGAGCCACAACACAGAGGTTCCCTTGATAGCTAGTTTAAAGTGAAGAATTATTTCTCCCTGATATTGCTGGGCCATTTCAGAATTAAGTATTGCAGAAATCCCGGCATCTTAGTGTCAGAGAAGACGGCAGTGACAGGCCATAATCCATCAACAACTGCCTTCATCCCTCTCAATCAACTTGGTCTTTCCCTCTTTTTTCTTCTGAAAATATATGATAGGGAATCTGAAATAAGGCATGGCTGTGTGGTAAGAAGTTTGCTTCCCAACCAGATGGTTCCAAGAATCTTAGTTTTATTAAAAGGTTATTTTGCAAAATGTTGCTGAAATAAAACTGGAGGAAAAGATAAACGGCAGAATTATTAAACGGGTGAACTAAATGCCGTGCAGTCTTTTGTAGTTACATCAATCTGAGTTCACACACACTCTGGAGTAGATTTTGTCCTCGTCAAGTGGTTTCACCCAGTTGGACATAAAAGTGTTACGGCATATCAGTCCGTTCTGGGAAGTTGTATATCTAAACACGCACGTCACTAGTGGCTTTATATAACTGGTTACTGAAAGATTCTCTCTTTATAAACCATTTCATGAGAGATACAGTGCTCGAAACAACATTCTGTTCTAGAAACTTGCTACGAGGTAAGATCATGATTGTCTTCTTTTACATCGTGTATCAGAGGTTAATTCGTTTTGTTTTTTTGGCTATTTTTTTTCACTGATTCAACGTAATATCGTAGCTCCAAATAGCAATGTATAATTTACCTGAAGTTGTTGAGCACTGTCGGTGGAAATACTTCATTTTGATGAATTGTAATCTATGTCTTGTTATCAATCGTGTGTAGATGTGTGTAGTGGTATGTATATATGTGTGTCTGTATGTCTACGCAGACGCGCGCACGCACACACACACACACACACACACACACACACACACACACACACACACATTTTCATTATGTTGTTCACTATGGAATCTTAATTTTACTGAAAGGTTATTTTGCAAAAAGTTGTTGAAATAAAACTGTGGTGGTGGGGAAAGATAA
>NC_068987.1:31508728-31510664 GCF_001194135.2 Octopus bimaculoides | reverse complement strand
CCATCATGGATGGTGTTGTCGCTGGTGCCGGGTTTACCGGTGCTGCCGTTGCCGATACTACCATCAATTAGCGTTACTAAACCTGTTGTATTCTTGTTGTTTTCTTCCCAGGTAAGGCTAACTTTGAAGTCATTCTTTTTATTATTTTATTTGTTTTCTTCATTTGACAGCAGCCATGCTGGAGCACTGCCTTAAAAGGGTTTTAGTCGGATAAATCAACCCCAGGACTTATTCTTTGTAAGCTTACTACTTATTCTATCGCTCTCATTTGCCGAACTGCTAAGTTACAGGGACGTAAACATACCAACATTGGTTGTCAAGCGATGGTGGGGGACAAACACAGGCAGAGACACACACACACACACACATACTCAAACACACACACACATATATATTCAACAGGCTTCTTTTAGTTTCCGTCTACCAAATCCACTCACAAGGCTTTGGTCGGTCTGAGGCTATATAGCAGAAGACACTTACCCACGGTAACACGCAGTGGGACTGAACCCGGAGCCATGTGGTTGGGGCGTAAGCTCCTTACCACACCTCACCGACATACTTCGTCCTCCCTTTCATCTGAAACAACGAAGAGTTACTTGAGTGAATCTTGGTAGCTATTTCAAGCAGGCACAAACGACCATGTAACTCATTGGTTAGTTGTCTCTCGACAGATTTTGGTAGATTTTCACGTCATAGAGTCATACAAGATTATTCATTTGGCCCCACGATGCATATCCATGATATTGATATCGTTGTTAATGTCATTGTTCAGTTTTATTTCAAAACCTCTTGCCTATAGAGAAAGAATCGGTTTCTAACCTAGATCCAAGGCTCCTTCACTGGAATTTCAACATCAGCAACAGGGTATTTTTGTTTCTATGTATGTATGTATGTATGTATGTATGTATGTATATGTGCAGACTTATATGTTTTGTTTTATGTATTATTCTCGTGCATATAGTTGCATATCAAGACATGCTCATATATATTTAATTGTTAAATTTCTGGAAAGTTTTACAGATTTTTACAGTTCCAGTGTTGGATTGGATCTGTAGACTTCGAATTAGCTTTCTCCTTTCTGGTTTTGAGAAGCCTAATTTCTCAAGACTGGTATTTAGACAGTGAGTTACATATCCCAGGGCCCCAGTAATTACAGGTATAAACCTGAACTTGTAATCAGGGTAGCGTAACTGCAGATTTCTCAATAGTTCAGCGTAGATATTCTCTTTTTCACTGATCTTCAGCTTTATGTTAACATCCGTTGGGCAGCTAATTTCCACAACTGTACACAGTTTCTCTTCTCTATCCCAAATCGTTATATCGGGTCTGTTGTTCTTACATTTTATTGAGGTCTTCACTGGGACATTCCACCAGTACTCCCTTTTTATTATGAGTGGCTATGGCTTCTACCACACTGTGCGTTCTTATTTCTTTGTCCTCGGGGATTATTCTTCCGACGGATTTCATTATAGAGTGTCCTAGCTACAACATCATGTCTCATCGGTAGATAATAACTTGATGACATTTTCAGACAACTACTTGTGATGTGGATGATATCTTCGGTATTAATTCCACAAAGTCTGCATCGGTTGTCACATTTTACTGCTTTTCCTGCATCTCTATCCCTTTTGTGCATCAGGTACTTGGTTGATATTTCTTGTTTCTGTATGTATGTGTGGTTATCAATCAGTTTCATTTCTGTATTTCTTGTCCATAGAGACAGAGCCGGACTCTAACATAGATTCAAGGCTCCTTCATTGGAACTTTTATCAACATCATCTAGGTATTTGTGCATATGTGTGTGTGGTATGTATGTATGCATGTATGTATGTATGCATGTATGTATGTATGTATGTATGTATGCATGTATGTGTGTATGTACGTATGTATATATGTAGTATGTACGTATGTAGCATGTATGTATGTATGTATGTAG
>NC_068987.1:31505021-31506483 GCF_001194135.2 Octopus bimaculoides | reverse complement strand
ATATATATATATATATATATATATATATATACACATATATACATGTACATAGATATATATATGTGTGTGTATACATGTACAAATATACATATATATATATGTATGTATGTATGTATATATATATATATATATATATATATATATATATGTGCGTGTATATATATGTGTACATACATATATATATGTTTATATATACATGTACATATATATATAAATACATGTACATATATACATATATGTATGTATATATATATGTATATATATATATATATATATATGCATGATCATATACACAAGCACACTCACATATGTATACATACACAAATACACACATCTGTGGATTTTTTACACACGCGCGCACACACGCACACACACATTATTATATAAGTACATATTCGTATAAATACACACGTAGGCACATATATACACACTTAAGCCTTTCGCTCCCTATCTCGCCGACAACTTTTCTCTGCTTGGACCCTTGATTTTCCTACGTTTCCCTGAGCAAAGGCCTTACTCTCTTAGATCTTGTTGGTCTTGAGTTTTCATTTGCTTTTTTTTCTATGTAGGAGTGTTGACCTTACGCAAATCCCCCTTTTTTATGTATAGGAAGAAGTGGTTTATGATAGTATGGTTTCTATCCTTTGACTAGTCCAGTATAGGAAGACTTACTAAGAAATTATACTCCACTGGAATAGCTTCTCGGGGGTCATTGAGGTATGCAAGCCTCTACACCACAACAAGGGCAGGGCCTTGTGATGAATGCACACACACACACACACACACACGCTTGCTTCCAAACCACATGGTTCCGGATTCAGTTCCACTGCCTGGTCCTTTCAGCAATCGTCTTCTATTATAGCCTCGGGCCAACCAAAAACCTTGTGAGTGGATCTGATAAATGGAAGCTGAAAGAAGGCCGTCGTCAGAGCCGGATTAAGAACCATAGAGGCCCTAAGCACTTAGAAGGTTTTGGTGACCCCAAGTATATGTAAATGGTTCAAAATGTAAACAAAAATAATTCAAAATGTAAACGATAAGCCATTAAACAAATTTTCATTTTTCAAAATGTTATGTCTCATCCTCGTCGCCACTGTTATATCTCAACGCTACTGCTATCCAGCGCCTTCGGATGATCTCTACTCAACCGCTACACAACTGCTACTCGACTGCTACTCAACACTCCTACCACGACCAGACTACCTCTATTTATATGTCTTAGGAGATCCTACTTCTTCGCCTGGGGGCGTCGACACAACACAAAATGAAACAGAATTCACAGTAAGATGGAAAATAATGTTTAATTTTGTATGCTTCCACTTTATGGATATTTGAAAAGATTTCTCCTTCGTTTATTTTTTAATTGCAAAGTATTCGATGATATCGTTAAAATCAATTTTATGTTAAATATCTGCTTCTATACTTAGTAGAGATAAGGCATTACAAATATCATTTTAGCAAG
>NC_068987.1:31499926-31502924 GCF_001194135.2 Octopus bimaculoides | reverse complement strand
TCTTTCTGAGTAATCTAATGTTAACATGTGTGTGTGCGTGTATGTGAGTGTGTGTGTGTGTGTGTGTGTGTGTGTGTGTGTTTAAATATATACATACAATACTTTGCGATTGACCGTGACTGGTTAATATATACTTTTCTCTCCTTTGAGGGAAGATGAATTATTTACGAAAGCGTCTTGCGAATTTTGGTCGTCTATGGAGCCAAAGTTATAATACGACGATGAGGGTTCCAGTTGATGCGATCAACAGAACAGCCTGCTCGTGAAGTTAACGTGCAAGTGGCTGAGTACTCCACAGACATATGTGCCCTTAATACAGTTCTCAGGAATATTCAGCGTAAAAGAGAATTTGACAAAGCTGGGCCTTTGAAATACAGGTACAGCTTATTTTTGTCAGCTGAGTGGACTGGAGCGACGTGAAATAAAGGGTCTTGCTCAAGGACACAACGCATCACCGGGAATTGAACTTAGGTCTTTACGATTGCGGGCCGAAAACCCTAAACACTACCACGCAGCTTAGTCTACAGCGTTTGTAAAGCTAAGCGCTTAATGGACACGAAACCCTGGGTTATCCAACGAACCGCCATAGCTGTCTTTTCACTGACGATGTGTGTGTGTGTGTACGTGTGCGTATTTACGCACACGTATTGATGCAAAAGCTTGATCACTTATTGACACTAAGTAGTAGTAGTAGTAGTAGTAGTAGTAGTAGTAGTAGTAGTAGTAGTAGTAGCAGCAGCGGCAGCAGCAGTAGTAGTAGTAGTAGTAGTAGTAGTAGTAGTAGTAGTAGCAGCAGTAGTAGTAGTAGCAGCAGTAGTAGTAGTAGTAGTAGTAGTAGTAGTAGTAGTAGTACTAGCAGCAGCAGCAGCAGCAGCAGTAGTAGTAGTAGTAGTAGTAGTAGTAGTAGTAGTAGTAGTAGTAGTAGTAGTGGTAGTAGTAGTAGCCATGAATGACAGCAAAACTGCCAGAGCTGCTCAGCTGTTGTAACAGCGACGACGACGACGACGACGACACCAGTAACAACAGCGGTGAGCTCACCAGCTGCAACATCAACTCTCTCGCAATTGAGATATACAGAAGGGAAGGTGCTCAGCTGCTAGAAGAGCCACCACTATGACAAGCAACAGATACAGCAGTATCAATAGAACCATCAATAATCTATGGCAGATGGAAGCTGCACTGCACAGCTGTGATAAAAACTGTAGCAACAGCAGCATCAGTACAGGGAGGGTAGTGGTGGTGGTGGTGGGGCATAGAGACAAGCAATAATAGCGACAGAGAGGGGGCAGTGTTAAGAGTAACATCAAGCAATTCTGTATGGCAGATGTAAAGTAGGAACTACTCAGCTGACAAACCGGACAACAGCTGTCATTTGCGGTGTAACATCAGGTGGTGGTTTTTTTTATGAGATGCTGTTGCAGAGCTACGTATCCACAAATGACAAATATCGATCGTCGTCGTCGTCGTCGTCGTCGTCGTCCTCCTCCTCCTCCTCCTCCTCCTCCTCATCATCATCATCGTCATCATCATCACCATCGTCATCATCATCATCATCATCATCATCGTCGTCATCATCGTCATCGTCATCGTCATCATCATCGTCATCATCATCAACGTTATCCTCCTCCTCCTCCTCCTCCTCATCATCATCATCATCATCACCATCGTCATCATCATCATCATCATCATCATCATCGTCGTCATCATCATCATCATCGTTATCATCATCATCATCATCATCATCATCATCATCATCATCGGTAGCAGCAGTAGCAACAATGCGAGCAGTCAGTTGCGATAGATGTAGAGCTGTTCAGTTCTCACAGCATCAGAACCATCATCATCACCTTGACCATCATCATCATTATCATTATCATCATCATCATCATCATCATCAGCAGCAGCAGCAGCAGCAGCAACAGCAGTGACAGTTGTGACTGTAGTAACATCAGGAACTTTATGAGAGACGTATGCCGAGTTACTAATCTGTCATACGATCATCATCGTCATCATCATCACTACCACCACCACCACCACCACCACCACCATCATCATCATCATCATCATCATCATCATTATCATCATTATCAGTAGCAGCAGAGACAGCAGTATCAATAGTTTGCAACAGCATCAACAGCGGCGGCAGTAACAACAATAACAGTGATAGCAACATCAGTGACACAAGTAGCTGTGACATGTAAAGTAAACCTGCTCAGTTACCATAGCAATCACACCACCACCACCACCACCGCCGCCGCCGCCGCCGCCGCCGCCACCACCACCGCCGCCGCCGCCGCCACTGCCACCAATAGCAGGAAGAGTAGTGACTGCTGTTTCTGCTGTAACGTGAAGTAGCTATGACATGTAAAGTGGAGCTGTTCAGTCGCTATGACAACAACGACGGCAACAACACCAACAACAGCACTGGCAGTTATAACAGAAGTAGAACTGCTCAATTGCCATGGCAACAAACGTTGTAAATAATATCAAATTAATGCCGAGTTCAATAAAAGTATGAGAATAATAAATGCAACAGGTTAAGGCGGCGAGCTGGCAGAATCGTTAGCGTGCTGGACGAAATGCTTAGAGGCATTTCGCCAGTTGCTACGTTCTGAGTTCAAATTCCGCCGAGGTCGACTTTGCCTTTCATCCTTTCAGGATCGATAAATTAAGTACCAGTTACGCACTAGAGTCGATGTAATCGGCTTATTCCCTTTGTCTGTCCTTGTTTGTCCCCTCTATGTTTAGCCCCTTGTGGGTAATAAAGAAATAAGAATCGTTAGCGCGCTGGACGAAATGCTTAGAGGTATTTCGCCAATCGCTACGTTCTGAGTTCAAATTCCACCGAGGCCGACTTTGCCTTTCATCCTTTCAGGATCGATAAATTAAGTACCAGTGAAACACTAGGGTCGATGAAGTCGACTAGTCCCTTCCCCTAAATTTCAGGCCTTGTGCCTATAGCAGAAAAGAGCTATTATTATTATTATTATTATTATTA
>NC_068987.1:31495181-31499823 GCF_001194135.2 Octopus bimaculoides | reverse complement strand
GCTTATTCCCTTTGTCTGTCCTTGTTTGTCCCCTCTATGTTTAGCCCCTTGTGGGTAATAAAGAAATAAGAATCGTTAGCGCGCTGGACGAAATGCTTAGAGGTATTTCGCCAATCGCTACGTTCTGAGTTCAAATTCCGCCGAGGTCGACTTTGCCTTTCATCCTTTCAGGATCGATAAATTAAGTACCAGTGAAACACTAGGGTCGATGAAGTCGACTAGTCCCTTCCCCTAAATTTCAGGCCTTGTGCCTAGAGTAGAAAAGAATTGTTAGCTTGCTGGGCAAAATTCTTAGAGGCATTTCTTCCATCTTTCTAACTCAGGCGCAGCGTAGCTGTGTGTTAAGAAGTTTGCTTCTCAGCCACATAGTTCCGGGTTCAGTTTCACTGCGTGGTACCTTGGGTAAGTGTCTCCTACTATAGCCACGGGCTGACTAAGGCCTTGTGAGTGGATTTGGTAGATGGAAACTGAAAGAAACTCGTCGCGTATATATATATATGTGTGTGTGTGTGTGTGTGTTTGGCCCCCACCACGGCTTGACCACTGGTATTGGTGTGTTTACGTCCCTGTAATTTAAGGAATCGGCAAAAGAGACGGATAGAATAAGTACCAGGCATTAAGTATTGGGGTCGATTCAATCGCCTGAAATCCTTTCAAGGTGGTGCTCTAGCATGGCCGCAGTCTAATGAGCGAAACAAACAAAAGACAAAAGATGAAATCATTACTTTCACTGCTATAATTTTTAACGAATTTATCAGGGGAGGGTAAAATCTTAGACTCAACTCCGACCTCCCCAGCTGATAGTATTGACATAACTGAGTAACGTCTGTAGCTCAATAGCTGCAGTAAGAGATGTCTGGTTCTAATGTTTGTTACAGAAGGAACTCCACTCATTGCACTCGAATACTAAATGGTGTTAAACTGGACGATTCGTTAAACCTACAAAATGCCCTCAAATACCAGGTGGTAATCTTCATCAGAGTGAGATGCTAAGCCTGTTGAAGGCTTCAAGAGATCGGAATGTGGTATTAAACTGGGTGATACGTAACAATCTGTTTACTCATTTTTTCAGTCTTTACAACCTTTTTTTCTCACGGAAAGCCTTTCTTTCATGAGAAACTCTAAGTTACTAGAAAACTGCAAAGTAAATAAATCAGTATTCTTTCACCTATAGAAGTTGTTACGAATCTGCAAAGTAATTCTTACTTTCGCTAAACTCCTATGATAGTGTGGACATTCTTCTGACTTGTATGACCCCGAAAAATATTATCTGGTGTGGTTAATCAGGGACATCAAGAAGTGGAGCTTTTCCACCCCTCTCACATTAACCCATTACCTCCCATAATTCTATTTAACTGGAATTTTTTTAATGAAACTTTGATTTTTAGCATATATGTATATATATGTATGTGTGTGTATATGTTTGCGTGTCTGTGTTTGTCCCCCCCAACATCGCTTGACAACCGATGCTGGTGTGTTTAAGTCCCTGTAACTTAGCGGTTCGGCTAAAGAGACCGATAGAATAAGTACTAGGCTTACAAAGAATAAGTCCTGGGGTCGATTTTCCAGCATGGCCACAGTCAAATGACTGAAACAAGTAAAAAAGTAAAAGAGTACAAAATATACTTAAATATAGAGAAATAGGATTAGGGCATATGATCTCTAAGTGATAACATCGTATAGTAATATAAAATATTTTTTATCTGCTGCTCATTCTACCTGAGATGACGCTATTCCGAAATATCACTATTTCTCCAACTTTCTGATTTTATACAGCTTAGCTGAGTGGAATGGTTGTGCTTAGAGCCGTCGCTGATCGTTCAATGTTGCTGAAGTTGACGTGGTTATGTCTAACACTATCATCCTTCAATAAAAAGCTACACCAGACTAAATAAAAGTCCAAATATTTTACTACGGCAGTTGAGTCATCTGTAGCTGGTTAGCCTAGGGTTAAATACATCAATTCAGACGGTGGAGGAATTTTAGCAAGAAGATGACTGTGGAGATTGGTTTCAAGTTATGGCTCAAAGATTCTGAAAACCCAATAACTTCAGAAATACTTATAAATTAGATGTAAAATTATTTTATGGCATCCTCTGTGGCCATGCTGGAGCATCGCCATTACTATCAAATTGAGATTGGAGACAAGAAGTAAGTGAATAAGTTTCAATCTTCTAGTTGTTTGAGAAATAAGAAGCATTTGCTGGAATACTAAATAAGACGTGATATGATTTGTTCTTGGGTCTCAGAACTGACCCATCTACCTTCTTAACACCACCCTCCGGCCCTCGGCTGCTTTTTGTTGTCTTCAACTGTTGTAAGCATTCAGACGAGGTCTCTGGTTTGGGATTAACTTCTTCCCTTCTTCAAGAAACACTTTGGGAGTTCCCGTCAAGATTAAAAAAAAAAACTGGGATTATTGCATCACTATTTGAACCAACTCCATACTCATTAAGCCATGAGAGAATTCGATATGAATGAAGAAAAGGTTATCCTGCAACCAAAAGCAGATGTTTCTTTTAATGAAAGAAATATACATATAAACAGAGTGCAGTGGCGGTGATCGGGGAGGGCGGGGAAGGTCATTTATTTAATTTATACGTGAGTAGAATATAGAATATGGCAATAAAAATAACATCTATTGTAAGACTGTATGTGATTCTTTCGAAGTGTTTCAACTAGAATTCATGAGAAAAAAAAAAAAATTACTTCTCACATTTCTCTTGAAATATCGATAGATAAATAATAATTTCTACAGCTGAGCTACAATAGCGAATATATTTCTAATATCAAAAGAATATTCCGTACAATATGGTTTGTAATGTGTGGGATGATGATGAAATATAGCGTACCAAATTATGAAAATATTGGAAATCAATGCCATATATGTCTCCTTCATCTCTTCTAACTTAATTTTGTCTGATATTTGGATAATTCTCAATGAGATCTCATTCTATACAGTTTGAATTGTGTTATCAACAAATAATAAAAATATCAGTAACAACAACAACAACAATAATAATAACAATATCAATAAACATTTCTTCGAAAATTCAATTGATTTTTTTTCTTATTTCCTTGAAATATGTTATTGTTGCAATTCATTCCGTGTTATTTCATCTCTATGAAAATTGTGCAGGAAAACAAATTTGCATACAACCCTTTTGTCAAGGTTGGAATTTTTTTAAAAATTGCTTTATACCTATAGTATTTATTATCTGAACAAGAAAACTTCAGTATTGTAACTGTCAGCTTGAAACAAGATAACTTTGGAAATATAAACATAAAGCGGAGGTGGGGGAGGAAGAAAATTAAAAAAAAGAATGACAGAAAAAATAGATTTATTTGCATGTTTATGTTTCAGTATTACAAACAACATTAGAGGCAGTGTTGGAATACTTAGTATGCCGACGGTTAAACACCGTTCCCTGGTCCTTAGGCGCTTCTAGGGAAATCAATTAGAGTCTTAGAATTAATCTACCGCTCGATTTGAAACCCTACCACCTGATCCTTGGGTATCTTTAGAGGAGTTCTCCACTGTTGAAAACATTCAGATCATGTCTCTAGTTTGATGACAGTAATGTGATTTTCAACCGTAGTCATACCTGTGTCTCAATTTGTTCCTTCATTCCCTGCAGCGGTTGCAAGAGCATCTTAGGCATGTCGTTCCTTGTTGGATTAAACCAGGAAATCTTCAAGGTGTCGGATCAACTACTTTATCAGTAGTCAGTAAAGACATTAATATTCTGAACTCATATCCCACTGGAACTAACTTTACTGTTTAATTCTTACCGAGTATTCCAGCATACAAATCGATGCAGTCTATAGTGAAAACATGTTGAGTAAACATTAAACATTAAAACTATTAAAATATTCGTCTCTGTTTTGCTAAGACCTGCTGCATTTCGCATGGAATTTTTAGTCCTCCAAAGTCGCCTTGGAGAATAAGGTGACTTACCTTTCTTGGTTGTAAATTTCGGCCTGAAAAATTTGACGGGTATGCTGGAAAATACGTTATGTATAAACAAGTTGTCGGTAAGTAAATGCAAGTATTTGACTGAGCTCGATTTAGTCAGCTATATCCATCCTTTATAAACCTGTGAAATGTCCTAAAGTTACATGTCAATATTTGTAAAGACTTCATTTCGAACTAGATCTATGTTGAACATAATACACTAAGAATGAGACCTAACGAAGGTATTGGTTACCCAACCAAAGCTCAACGCATCAATATATTGGTCAAGCAATTAAGAGTAAATGTCTGAGTGCACTGGTCAACCAATTATGGGCTACAACCTCGATGTGTTGGTTAACGAACCAAAGGTAAATACCACTGTGTATTAGTCAAGACTAACGTCCTTCGGGGCAATATTTGTATTTTAAACGCTTCTTTTCCGTAGGCCGAAAAAGATGACATCAAGAAATGCTGCTGGGAGTGCGTCATGCGGTAAGAATGATGTCATATCCAGTGCCGACTGCAGTACTTCCTTCCTGCATAGCACAGCTGCTAACCAAAGCACGGTCACCATCAACACTGCCAAAGCCGCTGCAATATGTAGAAATAGTAACAGAAAAGATAATAAAAACCAAATAGCACAAAATGAAAGTGCAGCAGCACCGCCACCACCACCACCACCACCAC
>NC_068987.1:31491537-31495101 GCF_001194135.2 Octopus bimaculoides | reverse complement strand
ACGCCACCACCAACACCGTTTCCAGTTCAATCGCAACCAAAGGCAGTAACAACAACAACAATCCCAACAGGATGTACTGCCAAGCAGCTGCAAAAACTGGGACGAGTCCTTTGTCAGTGCTGAAGATTCAATAAAATGTAAAACATTTAAAATAAATTCTAACGTACAGTCTTGGATTAAACGACAAAGTGCAAAGTTACTTACATAGTGCTACATTAGTGCAAAATCAAAGAAAATAGAGGGAGCAAGTGAGGCTCATAATAAAAAAAAAAAGTTAGGGCTTGTGTAGGGTCACATTACTCACATCTCCCGAACATAACACTATGGTATCGAGGACCTGGGGCAAAATGAGGCAAGGTAATACTCCACAGTACCGGTAGGAAATGAGGAACTACTACTTGTTCCGTCTTACCTCAGTCAACGTTGGATAAAGGTGAGAGTCATAGATATGTCACCTGAAATAACCTTCCCTAGAGTAGTGGCGGCCGTCTTAGCCGAGATGGAAGGGCAAGTCATTATTTTGGAGGTGTACTGGATGTGTAGAAAAAAGTGGTAAAAATGGAGCACCTAATTCAAACTAATCAAAAGCAAACCGAAGCTCTCTCCGACTTAATTCACTTACGAGACGGCAGCCTGCCATCTGTCGAATGCAGAAAATCGGGATGCTACATATTTGGGGCCCAAAAGCGGGATTATACCCCACTTTTGCCGACTCGCTATTGTTGGTGTTACGGCGACAACAATAGCGGGCATCCTCCACAGCCGTGAGTGCACCAACAGCTAAGGAGACAGAGATACGTGCACCAGTAAGACAAACAGAGGATACAGAGACTAGTTACAATAGCAACAGCAGCAGCAAGGATAAGATCACCTATATAAACGACAGGATCCCCCAACTCAAACAAAACGAGAGGAACAATGGGGAAGCTGTCAACGTAACAAGGTAGAGAAAAAGAAAAGGGGGGTAAGACAAATCTGTCGCTGGAGATTTGAAGAGAAGGTGAAAACTCCGCAGTACAATACCAACACCATTTGTACCACAACCATCACCATCATTACCACCACTATTATCACCTTTATGGAATGCTAGTAGTGCAACGAAACAGTTCCGCGGGCATTCGTTCAGTACATGAGCCTTGCTGAATGGTGGATTTATGTCGAACAACTGCTATCACGTATAGGACGGATCCTGCTATCATCTGAGGCTATTGTAAATATCATCCCGCCTTCTTCCTTTGGCAGGGAAGGACAAACAGTTTTTATCTATCCGGTGGCCCTAACGAAAGAGGTTGTGTAATAAACGAAAGGGCTAAGGGTAGACACTTGCCTCTTTAGCCAAGCCGTCACCAATTTTCTCAAGTTTCACTTGAAAAAGAAAATGAGGGTAGAGCAGCAAGTGCTGTCTTTCAGCAAATTTTTAGGCAAGTGAATAAGAGTGGCGAACCCGATCCGACCGAACAGCTAGGAGGAGGACAGCTTGGAGAGGGCACTTACCTTGGTGATCGGGGTGACTATGGAGTGTTGAGGGCTTTTTCATAATTACCATTTCGAGGCCATCTTCCTTATGAGTAACTTTTCTTTGAATACTTTTTTCCATTTTTGTTTCGGTTATCCTGTTAGCACTTTTTTTTCCACATAATCTCTACTGGCATTATCCTGTGCCGTGCTCGATCCTTTTTTTACAGCCCTTGTGGTCCACAACGAAATCATCGTCATCATCATCATCATCATCATCATAATCATCGTCATCGTCATCAGCGTCGTAGTCGTCATCACCATCATTGTCCTCATGATCGCCATCATTATCATCATCCTTGGCGCGGCCGACGACGTCGTCGTCATCGTCATCATCATCGCCATAATCCTCATCCTTATCATCATCATCATCATTGTCATTATCGTAGTCGTCGTCGCCATCATCATCATCGTCGTCGTCGTACTAATGCAATCTGATAGTAAAACGTTTAGCGGCATTTCTTCTGGTTTTACCATTCTGTGTTCAAATTCCGCCGAGATTGGCTTTGTTTTCATACTTTCAGGGCAGATGAAATAAATAAGTACCAGTTGAGCACTTAGATCGATGTACTCGATTAACTGACTCCCCCCGAAATTTCAGGCCTTAAGGCTATAATAGAAAGAGATTATTATTATTACTACGAAGGCGGTGAGCTGGCAGAACCGTTTGCACACTGGACGAAATGCTTAGCAGTATTTCACCTGCTGCTACGTCCTGAGTTCAATTCCGCTGAGGTCGACTTTGCCTTTCATCCTTTCGGTATCGATAAATTAAATACCAGTAAAACACTGGGGTCAATGTAATCGACTAGTCCCCTCCCACCAAATTCCAGGCCTTGTGATTTTAATAGAAAGGAATATTGTCATCATTACGAAGGCGGTGAGCTGGCAGAATCGTTAGCACTGAGGGCAAAATGCTTAGCGGCATTTCGTCCATTTTTATGTTCTGAGTTCAAATTCTGCTGGGATCGATTTACCTTTCATTCTTTCGGGGGTCGATGAAATTAGCGCCAGTTACGTATTAGGGTCGATGTGATTGACTAACTTTCTCTCCTGAAATTTCAGGCCTTGTGTCATTAGTAGAAGGAATTATTATTATCATACGAAAGCGGCGAGCTGGCAGAAACGTTAGCACGCCGAGCGAACTGCTTAGCGGTATTTCGTCTGCCACTGCGTTCTGAGTTCAAATTCCGCCGAGGTCGACTTTGCCTTTCATCCTTTCGGGGTCGATAAATTAAGTACCAGTTACGCACTGGGGTCGATATAATCGACTTAATCCGTTTGTCTGTCCTTGTTTGTCTCCTCTGTGTGTAGCCCCTTGTGGGTAGTAAAGAAATAAGAAGCGTTAGCACGCCGGGCGAAATGCTTAGCGACACTTCGTCCGTCTTTACATTCTGAGTTCAAATTCCACCGAGGTGTTCTTTGCCCTTTATCCTCCCGGGTTCGATAAAATAAGTACCAATCGAGCACCGGAGTCGTTATAATCAACTAACTCTCACTCTGAAATTAGTAGCCTTGCACCAAAATTTGAAACCATTATTATTTACACGATGACTTACAATGATGGAGTCGATAATTCCAAGAATTTGTCCATTTAGGATAAATGGAACATTAATGGAAAACAAACTTGCGCTCTGCTAAATGGTTAATGATTAAGTTGAAATCCAATTTGGTAAATTAATGTGATGTGCTTAATATATGCGAACGAGTGTGTATAAATTACACACACACACACACACATACACACACACACATATATATACATCGTGCATATACGCACAGATATAAAGCACGCCATGCGTAGCGCAGAATTTACATTTCATATTATAATTAGAAAAATAAAATGCGTGGGTCCGTCAGTTTTTCAGTCTGTGTGTCTGTATTTGTGTGAGTATATAATATAAGTGTACGTAAAGTGTATATATATCATATATCCATCTATGTGAACGTATACATCATACACATTCTATGTATAACACACATACGATAATATATACATGTGTTATATATATATATATATATATATATATATATATATATATATAATAT
>NC_068987.1:31489182-31491080 GCF_001194135.2 Octopus bimaculoides | reverse complement strand
TATATATGCAATATGGTAATTGAGTTTTGGCGAGATCTAAAAACATCTGTGAAAGGAATGCAATAAAAGTAGTTTTAAAAGTTTGTAAGAAATCAAATAAAAGATATATAAACAGGAATTTTTATTGGGTGTGACTAAAGTTTAATGAATTAACGGCGAGATAATGTGACATTTGACAGCAGCTGTTGAACAACCATCTGTGGCAAGTATGAAGTTTAACGAGTAATAATTTTGATAGAAGCACTCAACTGTTAATTACGTAATACCTACGCATTCAGTGTATGTGTTTGAGCTTGCATTTGTATGTGTGTAACTCTGTGTGTGAATGCGCGCGCGCGCGTGTGCGTGTGTGTGTGTGTGTGTATGTGTTGGAATATGCACGTAGGCACACATAAAATAAAGTTTGGAAGGTCTTTTTTTTTCTTCTCATTTTCCAAATGCCAAATAATAATACTTTCTCAGAGCTGTACGTTGCAGTGTCTAGTGTTTTAACATCTGTAAATGTACATAAGATGTAGGCCGATGGCGGTGGTGGTGGTTATGGTAGTATTAACAGTGGTGTTGGTGGTAGTGGTTGTTATGGCAGACACGAAATTATAGCTAGTTGAACTTAAACGCCTGGCAATATTTAATTTGGGTGTTAAGGCGGCGAGCTGGTAGAATCGTTAGCACGCCGGGCAAAATACTTAGCGGCATTTCGTCCGTCTTTACTTTCCGAGTTCAAATTCCGTCGAGGTCGACTTTGCCTTTCATCCATTCGTAAGTCGATAAAATAATTGCCTGTTTATGACTGGGATTGATGTAATCAGAATACCTCATTCCCCCAAAATTACCGGCCTTGTGCCAAATTTGAAACTAATATTTGTTTTGGACGTTTAACCAGTGAGCTGGCAGAATCGTTAGCACGCCAGGCAAAAAGTTTAGTGGCATTTCTTCTGTCTTTGTGTTCTGAGTTTAAATTCCGCCGAGGTCGGAAACTAATATTTGTTTTGGGTGTTTAAGCAGTGAGCTGGCAGAATCGTTAGCACGCCGGGCAAAAAGTTTAGCGGCATTTCTTCTGTCTTTGGGTTCTGAGTTCAAATTCCGCCGAGGTCGACTTTACCCTCAATCCTTTTGAGATCGATAAATTAAGGACCAGTTGAACATCGGGGTCAACGTAATCAACTTACCCACTCTACCAAAATTGCTGTCCTTGTGCCAAAACTTGAAACTAATATTTAATTTAGGTGGAAGGTTTAATAAATTGCCCTTTTTAAAACCATCATCTTGGATGGTTTTAGTGGAGTTTACTCTGTTGTAAACACGGTGACCCTTCCTAAAAGCCCTGGAAACTCGGTCCCTTTGGAAGCTGCAACAAGGGTTCCAGTCTAGAGTTAATTTCCTCACTTGCTCTCACCGATTACTTGAGACCTTCGCTCACTGTGGAGCATCAACCATCGACGACTTATCTCCTCTGTTCTTAACTCGTGTTTTTTTTCTGCTTCTTTCCAGTTGGATCCTTGCTTTCTTGCAGCGTCCTTTGTTTCAATGAGGAAAGGCCTTCCTCTTCCTGGTTATGTTGCTTTTGAATTGTCATCGATGTTTCTGTAACTTGTGTTTATTTTTTCTTCTTCTAGATAGGGTGTGGTGATGCTACGCAGTACCCATTTTTATCTCTGAGATGAAGTGATCCATGTTTAGTCTGGCCTTCATCCGTTGACCAGTCCAGCATAGGAGGCTCTATCAGGAACTTACACTCCGCTGGCATAGCTCTCAGAATCATTGAGGCATATCGCAACTTGGACTGGGCCTTTTGGGGTTCCTCCCACCACAAACATCCTGAGAAAATGGTCATAAATTCTGCCTCACTCCTCCTCCTCCTACTCCCCATCCTCCTCCTCCTCCTCCTCCTCCTCCTC
>NC_068987.1:31486035-31488164 GCF_001194135.2 Octopus bimaculoides | reverse complement strand
CTTCTACTATAGCCTCGGGCCGACCAAAGCCTTGTGAGTGAATTTGGTGGACGGAAACTGAAAGAAGCCCGTCGTATATATGTATATATATGTATATGTGTGTGTTTGTGTGTCTGTGTTTGTCCCCCTAGCATCGCTTGACAACCGATGCTGGTGTGTTTACGTCCCCGTAACTTAGCGGTTCGGCAAAAGTGACCGATAGAATAAGTACTAGGCTTACAAAGAATAAGTCCTGGGGTCGATTTGTTCGACTAAAGGCGGTGCTCCAGCATGGCCGCAGTCAAATGACTGAAAATAGTAAAAGAGTAATGCCATACAAAACTCTTCCCCAGTTATAGGCTACCTGCAGATGTGTATAAATAGATGTGTATAGTTACATGAAACTATCTAGACCTATGTAAACAAATTTTAATCATTCAACGTTGTAGTGGCTTTTCGTAGCTCATAGACTCTGAACTCAACATATATTGATTTCGAATTTTGGCATAGACTACCAATTTCAAGGGTGGGGCTAAGTCGATTAAATCAATTCCAGAGCTCAAACTTTACTTATTTTATCGACCTCGAAAAGATGATAGGCAAAGTCGACCATGGTGTTATTTGAACACAGAACGTAAAGACGGACGAAATGGTGCCAAGCATTTTGCCCGGGGTGCTAACGATTCCGACACCTCGCCGCCTTAAAATCAACATATATTAATGTAAATAGTAAAAATAGTAAGAGTATAAGAAGTTCATATGTGAACATATATAAATAGATATATGCATACACACACACTCATATGTATATGTATCTAAATCTATATACACTACCTTGTATGTGGGTATATGAAACAATAGGTATGCATGCAAAGGCGGCGAGCTGGCAGAAACGTTAGCACGCCGGGCGAAATGATTAGCGGCATTTCGTCTACCGTTACGTTCTGAGTTCAAATTCCGCCGAGGTCGACTTTGCCTTTCATCCTTTCGGGGTCGATAAATTAAGTACCAGTTACGCACTAGGGTCGATGGAATTGATTTAATCCCTTTGTCCTTGTTTGTCTCTTCTATGTTTAGCCCCTTTGTGGGCAATAAAGAAATAAGAAACGTTAGCACGCCGTCCCATTGTCTGTCTTTGTTTGTCCCCGCTATGTTTAGCCCCTTGTGGGCAATAAAGAAATAAGAAACGTTAGCACGCCGTCCCTTTGTCTGTCCTTGTTTGTCCCCTCTATGGTTAGCCCTTTGTGGGCAATAAAGAAATAAGAAACGTTAGCACGCCGGGCGAAATGCTTAGCGGTATTTCGTCTGTCTTTATGTTCTAAGTTCAAATTCAGCCGAGGTCGACTTTGCCTTTCATCCTTTCGGGGTCGATAAATCAAGTACCAGTTGCGTACTGGGTCGATCTAATCGACTGCCCCCTCTCCCAAAATTTCGGGCCTTGTGCCTAGAGTAGAAAAGAATATGTATGTATGCAGCGAAGAGTTCACCTAATAACTTATTTCTCTAAATGCTTCAAAGAAGAATATAAAGGCTAGATAATCATAAATTAGGTTTGTCAAGATTCTGGTGTGGGACGGAACCAGATGTTTTGTTGTAACAAGCAGGAGTTATTTTAGATCCCTTTTAAGTAAATAGTCTGATAAGCTCAGAATTGGTTAGTCTTTATTACTTTATCACATTATTATCTCTAAACGCTTCAGTTCAATCTTCATGTTGTTATTCTTTTTCTTCCTAATAATCTGACCACGAAGATAGAATTGTTAACTTAAGATGGTATCTTTGTTTCTTTGTTTTTGTATTTTGTATTTTGATTATACTTGTGTTTTGTCTGTCACTATATCTAGGGGAGTGGAGGTGCAATGGCCCAGTGGTTAGGGCAGCAGACTCGCGGTCATAGGATCGCAGTTTCGATTCCCAGACCGGGCGTTGTGAGTGTTTATTGAGCGAAATCACTTAAAGCTCCACGAGGCTCCGGCAGGGGATGGATGGTGGTGAACCCTGCTGTACTCTTTCACCACAACTTTCTCTCACTCTTCCTTCCTGTTTCTGTTGTGCCTGTAATTCAAAGGGGCCAGCCTTGTTACACTGTGTCACGCTGAATATCCCCGAGAACTACGTTAAGGGTACACGTGTCTGTGGAGTGCTCAGCC
>NC_068987.1:31481345-31482594 GCF_001194135.2 Octopus bimaculoides | reverse complement strand
CACCGCCTCCACCACCACCGCCGCCTCCACCACCACCATCGCCACCACTGCCACCGCCACCACCGCCACTATCTGCATAAACTCCATCACAGACATCGTTGTCAAGGTCGTCGTCAACGTTGTCATCACCGTCGTCCTCGTCATCGTCGCCGTCGCCATCATAATCATCATCATCTTCATCATCATCACCACCACCACCAACACTACCACCATCACCACTAACACTTCCGCTATCATCATCATCGTCGTCATCATCATCGTCGTCATCATCATCGTCATCATCACCATCATTAGTTTTATTTCTTTTCTTTCCTACTCGTCCGAACCACCACCACCACCACTACTACTACTACTACTACTACTTTTCGTCTTTTATATTTTCTTTTGCCCTTCCTTCTCGTGTCCTCTTTCATGATCGCCATCATCATTATCACCACCAACGCTTCCGTCATCACCATCAACTCCATTATCATCATCATCATCATCATCATCATCTCACCTCCATCGACACTACCACCTTCACCGGCAAGACCGTCACCACCACCACCACCTCCATCATTACAGTTACCACTTTCAAAATCACCACAATTATCACCACCATCCTCAACCAATGTCATTATCGCTAATATCATGAACATTACCATCAATGAGCTTGCAAGGGTTCAAATTTGTGGTTCAGTTACGTGCTAGAAATAATAGACAAATTTCCCTCAAATTCCAGCCTGTTGTCGTTTAAAAGAAAACAAGACACATAAGATAGTGTTTGTCAGTTCCCGATATATGAGAACACAGGATAACTTTGATTGGAATGATTTTGACCCTAAATCTACTGTACCACGATTGACAAAGAGTTGAAAAACCACAGAAGAATCAAGAATAAGGGGTCACCACGTAGCAGCCCCAACTGCTAGAAATAGCAGCTAGATTTTCTGCAAATAATTCACTTCTCCTACATTATGAACTAAAACAATGGAATTCCACATGTCATAGCGTACTGCTAACTTAGCTCGCTCCTGAACAGTCAAGCGACCGGTCATTTGGGAAATAAGAAATAAGACAATAAGAAAATAAGAAATCCCCATTAGTGTTGTCTATTTAAAACATGTATTCGTCATGACTTCAGTGATACTAAAAATTCTATAAGTAATTGCTAATGCCTAGTTATGTTCCACCTACCCTGTATACATACACACATACATACATACATTCATACATACATGTATATATATATATATATATATATATATAT
>NC_068987.1:31480621-31481308 GCF_001194135.2 Octopus bimaculoides | reverse complement strand
TAAACAAATAGTAAATGAGTATATGCATATATACGTACAGGTATGTGCATACCGACATTCACCTGTATGTATAGGTGCATATCTGGGTACAGGACATTGCAAACAAGTATATATATATATATATCTGTACTTTGTTTATCATTTTGTCTACGTTTTGTTTGCAACGTCCTGTACCCAGATATGCATCTATATATACAGGTAGATGTAGGTATGTACATACATGTACGTATATATGCATATACTCATTTATTATTTGTATTATATATATATATAAACATAATTAAGGGATCCGCAACAGTTGCTTCACCACATGCCGAAGTTCAGAAAAAGCAGCTAAAGTGCTGAAACTCCAACAGATAGCAATACTTGTAACTCACATAGGCAAAAGAAGAAGAAAAAATAACGAAACTAACCAGTCTTAGTTAATCATAGACGCGTTTCTGGCTTAGAAAAGTAAAAACTTTTCATTTCGTCATCAATATGATATTCCAGTTTGCAAATCTGACGATGCTGGCAATTGTGCATGCATGACCGAGCGACACGATGAACGTAAACAAACAAACAAAGTTTGCTTTTAGAAGTGTTGAGATGTCTTAGAAAGTTAAAGTAGTGATTCTCACTTCTTTGAGAATTTAAAATCACTTCTTTAACTTTCTAAGACATCTCAACGCTTCTAAACGCATATAT
>NC_068987.1:31476792-31480282 GCF_001194135.2 Octopus bimaculoides | reverse complement strand
ATCAGCATGACGTTTACTTCCGGCAGCCATCTTGTCTTTTTCGTGCTAGCTCTAATAGTTACCCTGGTTATTATTTGAAGGAGGTGATATGGTGGACCCGTTTGAAAGGGCTAAAGTCAGACACTTTCCTCTTTGGCCAAGGCCTCATCCACTTTTTCAAGTTCCACTTGAAAAGGAGGATGAGAGTAGAGAGGGAAGTGCTATCTCATAGCAAATTTGTTGAAAGATGGGTGACTGTTGGAAGAATGGCCAGTATAAACGGACCAATTCTGAGAATACACATGTAGAAAAAAAGGTAATGTAAAAGGAGAAATGGCTCTATACCCCTTTCTTGTTTTTTTCTGACCAGGCTCCCGTGGTTTTGTGGGTTTTTCCACGTGTAACCTTTCCTTTTTCGAAGCGCCTCACCCTTTGGGAGTTCTATTTATTCATTTATTTATCTATTTATTTGTTATATCTTTCTTCGTTTTCTTCCTCTGTTTAGACGAAAGTTTCTACCTTTTCGGACAAAACCTTTTGTAACCTTCGTCCTGTCTTTGTCCTTACATGTTTTTAATTGATATTAGCCCTTGTGGCCAATAAAACGAATTAATTATTTATCTCTATGCATGTAGAAAAGCGATGAACAGATAGGTTTGTTTTGATTGTTGACTCCTCGCTTTCTATCCAGCAGTGTGCTTCCTTCAGATGGGATCGAATCAAACTCTTTTAAATACTATGTTGAGTGCCTCTTTTGTTTGTCCACTCAACCGTCGCTGTGTGGTAAGCTGTTTGCTTCCCAACCATATAGTTTCGGGTTCATGAGGAAATGCGTGACACCATGAGGAAATGCTTCTACTAAAGTCTTGGGCCGACCAAAATCTTGTGAGTGGATTTGGTAGACGTATACTGGAAGAATCCAATCGTGTGTATGTGTGAGGGTGTGTGTGTGTGCGTGTGTGTCCATGCGCGTGCCTTTGTATAATGCTCCCCCTCCACCGCTTGAAATCCGGTGTTGGTGTATTAACCCCCACCCACCCCGACTCGTAACTTAGCGGTTCTGCAAAAAGAGACTGCTAGAATATACCAAGGTTAAAAAGATAAGTTCTGGGGCGATTCGTTCAATTAAAGTACTTCAAGGTGATGCTCCAGCATGGCCGCAGTCTTATGGCTGAAACAAGTAATACATAGAAATTGTATGTATGCATTCATAATCTGTGAGGAGCTAACTACAAGTTTAAAATTTTAGAATTACGTTCGTCAACACGAGAAGCCAAATCTCTCTTTCACTTACTCTCTCTTTCTTTCGCTCTCTCTCACTTTCCCTCTCTCTTTCTCTCTCCTCCTTCATACACACATTTACCTTCAAGGCGGTGAGCTGGTAGAAACGTTAGCACGCCGGGCGAAATGCTTAGCGGTATTTCGTCTGCCGCGACGTTCTGAGTTCAAATTCCGCCGAGGTCGACTTTGCCTTTCATCCTTTCGGGGTCGATTAAATAAGTATAAGTACCAGTTACGCACTGGGGTCGATATAATCGACTTAATCCGTTTGTCTGTCCTTGTTTATCCCGTCCGTATGTAGCCCCTTGTGAGTAGTAAAGAAATAACACACATTTACCTTCAAGCTATTTTCTGCTAGTCGCTAAATAATATTTACACTTTTGATTCCCAGTTTGTGCAATTTTTTCCCATATGTTACGTCTAATTTACGTTTGCATCCTTCATTCAACTAATAGCACTCATTCGTTTAATAAGTAAATTTTTAATAATAGCAAGCAACCAAAGATAGAGTTAGAATTCCTCCACAAATAGTGGAGATCGCAGCAAAAAAGTTACCTATCGGAAATATATAACAGATTTCCTGTTAAAGTCCTTAACATGTACTATAACAATCTAAACAACAGTCTTAAAAACATTGCGTACAACAATCAAATATTTTAGCTGAAGGGAAAAAATGAGACAAGTTTGTATTTGGTACAAGTGGCGAAAGTAAATTAAAACTACTTTAATTCTTTAAAAAACATCTACCAAATATGAAAGGTTGATGGAATCAACATAAGTTGGCTGACACTGCATTAAATTTATAATTTGGAAGAATTTTTTACTGATTAATTTGTAGGAAGTAACACCATGAAGTGTAAAAGAGAGACACGACAATATCTCCCTGTATTAAAAAAAAACATTAACCTGCAGTGAATTAAAATTAGTTTTCTGTTGTTGAAATTCTTCGATAATAATAGAATTTCAATAACCACATGTTGATAGAAAAATTAAAATTAGAATTTTTAAGAATTTTCTAGACAGTGTAGACTTTGATGATTACTTTCTTCTAGTAAAAGTTACATACTTCCAACTATGTGTGTGTATGTATGCATGCATATATGTGCGTGTGTGTATGTATGCATGCATGTATGTGCGTGTGTGTATGTATGCATGCATGTATGTGCGTGTGTGTATGTAGATAGAATTTTGGCATATGTGTGTTGAACGTAACACTTCCCAGCCGATCAAATGTAAGGAAATAAAAAGGCAAAGTGAGGGACGAACAGTTAATACTCAAGTTAGGATATACGCAGCAACGATATTATTCTACGTAGCAAATAGGGGGGGAAAAAAGGAAAAAAACGACGTACAAAACAAATATAAGTAAAAATAATACCTGTTCACACACACACACACACACACACACATACACGCACAGCAGAGCACACACATAGAAACACACACAAACATGAACACAGCACACACATAATACCCCATAAATTTCTGCCTCAGCAATATCCTGTCTGCTTAAGCCAACAAACAACATAGAGGTTAGAGACGAGAATAATGTCAGACAACAACTTTTAATATTTTCACTTTATCCTCGCTCTTCTCCAACTTCATCAAATCTAATTGCATGAACAAACACTGACGTAGTCATCGTGAACGCTTTATTGAACAGCCATATGCCATCGGCATATTTCTTTCCATCTTTTCACAAGAACATATGTTCTTTAGCATCCTCCAAGACTTTATGGCACTTGAAGAGGTTTTCCTTTTTAATTCTATTTTAGTGCATTTTATCAAAACCATAATCAAAAAATATTCGCTTTATTATACTTAACACAACACACGCAAAACGCATACGCATGGAAGCTGGAACACACACACACACACACACACACACACACACACACACACACACACACACACACACACACACACACACACACACGCACACACACACACACACATACACACACACACACGCGTACACATATTCACACAGAAGTTATACACCCACTCACAACACACGCAAGTGTGCGTATATATAGACGTATATATAAATGTATATATGTGTGTGTGTGTATGGATATATATCTATATATGTATATATATATTCATATATGTATGTATATATATATTAATATGTATTTATATATTATACACGCACACACATACACACGCGCGCGCACACATACATATTTGTATATATATATATAAATATATATATATATATATATATATA
>NC_068987.1:31475584-31476455 GCF_001194135.2 Octopus bimaculoides | reverse complement strand
ATATATATAAATATATATATATATATATAAATATATATATATATATATATATACTCACACGTATATAAATGCATATATATATATTTATATTTACATACCTATATATCTGTGTTCAAGTGTGTGAGCAAGTGTGTGTGGGGGTGGTGTAAATCCATAAAATCAACAAATATTTACTGGAACAAAGTACACAAACCATAAGTAGAATCAAATATTTGTTGCAAGAATTATGTCGATTGTTACTTCGAAGTTTGCCCGGTAGTAGCTTATTGAAACAGTTTTAAGAACCTAATACTAGCGAACTTCGAAGTAACTAACAACGTTCTTATACTAAATATACGGCCACACAAAATTATACATCATGTACACATACATACTAACATAGACACATATGTATTGAAAAGTACCTAAAGAAGTTCATCTCTATACATACACGAAACATATTTATCCACTTATTTCAGTAATAGTTCACTCCTTATCTTAATTTCACTTCATATCAAATTGCCTATAGGTTATTTTCTAACAAATCTATTCTATTATCTATTTATCTATCTATCTGTCTATCTGTCTGCTTGCCTATTTATCTGTCTGTTTGTCTGTTTGCCTGCCTGCCTGCCTATCTATCTATCTATCTATCTATCTATCTATCTATCTATCTATCTATCTATCTATCTATCTATCTATCTTATTTCTTTATTGCCCACAAGAGGCTAAACATAGAGGGGACAAACAAGGACAGACAAATGGATTAAGTCGATTACATCGATCCCAGTGCGTAACTGGTACTTAATTTATCGACCCCGAAAGGATGAAAGGCAAAGTCAACCTCGGCGGAATTTGAACTCAGAACGTAACGGCAGACGAAATACCGCTA
>NC_068987.1:31472862-31475124 GCF_001194135.2 Octopus bimaculoides | reverse complement strand
CACACACACACACACACACACACACACACACACACACACACACACACACACGCACGCACAAACATGAAGTCAGGAGGTATAAGAAGTGAGTATATATTTATTTAACCACGTAACTTCCATAGGATTACGGCCGTTTCGCAACCTTTTTCATGTAGTATTAATGTCAGCATATAAAGAATTATGCGTACATGTTTGCATTAATATGTATGCTCATCATTATACAATACGGTTGTACAATCACAAATTAAAGCAGGTAAAGAAAGCTAGCTCTTCAGATCACCAGAATATCATGGTTACATCAATAATTCAACTCTAAATATACACACAAAATTCATTCTTTATATACATAAAATGTGGTAGCTAGATACACAAGGCACATTTTTCACATTTTTCTAAGCAAATGTGCAATGAGCAGCACTGCTGAAGACTAAATATTATCTAGTGACTGTTATGCTCGAAAATCCAAGTCTGTAGATGCTACTTTCTCATATCCCACAGCATCTGAACTGAATAGCTCAGCAACAGCATTGCTCCCTACCGGACCGTCGAAAAGGTGTCTCCCACTTTTTGGATCTAGAAGCATTTTTCGTAGTATTAGTTTTCTAGCATTATTATCTTAGCACCAAGAGCGCTGATTCTAGTAAATTATTTCCTGAGTTCTAGGAGAATGAATTCATAGCTAGATGGGCCCACTCTATCGAATTGATGATTAAATATGCAATATTATTTGATTTCAATGCCGTAAAGTCACGTAAAACCGGCTGTGCTACCATTTCATTGAGCAAGTCTCATAACAAACATAATGGTAAGGAAAACTGTAAGGAGAATGCGATTGGTAACTAGACCCAATTCACTTATGAAGACGTTGATTAACATGTAGTTAAGTCAGAGAGCAACGTAGTTTAGTGTTCCTTGCGAGTATTATAGAGTTTTACAAGGTTTGTGCTTGACGAGGCGATCTACACATACTTTTCTATTTTTAGTTCCTTCGTTTCTTTGTTTAAGATGTTATAGTCACGAGATTCTTATTTAGTGTACGTTAGTAATATCATTTATGAGGAGCAACGACGACAAAATGCTTAGCGACATTTCGTCCGACTTCACGTTCTGAGTTCAAATTACGCCGGTGTCGACTTTGCCTTTAATTCTTTCGGGGTCGATAAAATAAAGATTAGTTGAATACTGGAGTCGATGTAATTGACTTACTCCTTTCTCCGAAATTGCTGGCCTTGTACCAAAATTTGAAATCATTATTTATGAGGAGCTTAGAGTATTTAGTGGTGTTTAATTCGTATATATTCTTTATTAAGTTTGTAAATATGCGAACGTTGGCGGGGCTGATTAGAAAGGTTTATGTGATTCAGAGTGATTTGGGGGAAGCTGACCTCATGTTCAACCTCTCATTTTAAAAGTCAAACTGCTGTGATCGAATTCCATGTTTCCAATGTCTTTAATGTTATTTTTTCCTTTTCGATGTGGAATAGGTACTTTGTATTTTGAATTCGCACTTGTTTGCGGGTAATTTCTTTCTCGTAGAAGAAAGCTTTACATTGCATGCTCTTCATTGCGTTGATAAACAATAAGAGTATTCAACACAATAATTATAGTATTGAGTACCTCTGTATGTGTGTATTATGTATGTATATGTGTGTGTATACATATTCACACACACATAAACACTCAGACAGACACATATACAGACACACACACATGATAATCAACTCTCTAATGCCAAGTATTCTAATACTCTCAAATGATATAAAAGGAGACCAGAACAAACATTCAAAAGTCGATGTTATTAACACCTGCACTCATTCAGATCACTGTACAAGGATCTCATTCCTTCACTCAATTCGTCCCGAAAGTCTGAGACAGCTGATCGTAACGCTATCCAATAACTTAAAATCTGTGCCTAATTGAAAAGTAGCAGATATAACATCCGATCTTGCTTGGCATTCAGTACGATAGAAATATCTAACAAAGCCTTCCATGCAACAATTGCAGAGATGGGTAGACTGTGTCCATACACTTCCTCTCTGATCTTGAGCTCAAAGCATGTTTTGAGTCCCATGAGAAGCATAATGTACGTACCATCAAGGTAATCCTGAAGCTTTTTCTACAAAGCCCTAGATTCAGTTCCATACAGAACAAAGTTCTCTACACACAGCCTGAAGAACGCCAGACTTGCTGACTTTGAAAAGTTTTTCTGTAATTATCACAGAATTTCAATAATACTTTATTTATATATATATATATATATAT
>NC_068987.1:31467443-31472777 GCF_001194135.2 Octopus bimaculoides | reverse complement strand
TATATAATTGAGATTATCACTTTGTGCATCAGTGTATCAGAACAAGTAACGAGTTAGAGATAAATTGATCATAAACTAAGAACACCTTCTTATGGCATGGACATTAGACCAAAGAGATTTGTGGACTCTTTCTGCTCATCTCTGCTATTGTTGATCAATGTTGGGTAGGTTTTGCCGGGGCGCTGTTATCGTTCTGAACACAAGGCGAACACAAAGCCATATCAGATTACATATTTTAGAAACTTCCGCACCTTAATAGCGGAGAAACACCACTTAACTACATTGAGGCTATTTGCAGAGACGTACAACATGAAACAAAGAACCTAACAAAGCTAATGGGGAAACAGAAATTCCTGGTACGACGTGGTGAAACGCACCTCGGCAGCTTACACGCGCGCGCGCACGCACGCACACGCACGCGCGCACACACATGCACAAACACACACACACACACACACACACACACGCATATATATATTCACATATATATGTCTATGTACATACATACATACATATGTGTGTATGTATGTATGTATATATATATATGTGCATATATATATATATATATATATATATATATATATATATATATATATATATATATATATATATATATATATATATATATATATATATATATATATATACATATACATACACACACACACACACACACACATTTATATATATACATACATACATACATATATATATATATACGCTAATATCGGAAATAAGTATATCCATATTTGCGTGTGTGTGTGTGTGTATATATACACAGAGAGTGTGTGTGTGTGTGTGTGAGAGAGAGAGAGAGAGAGAGAGAGAGAGACAGACAGACAGACAGACAGATGGACAGACAGACAGAGGGAGAGAGAGAGAGAAACAAATACACACGTATAGACAGAAATGCAGAGACTGGGTGAGAGTGGTGAGGAAGAGGGAGAAAGGATGGAGAGAGTGGATGTCGATATGAGAGAGAGGCAGCGTGTAAGAGTCAGAATCCAACCGAGTTGGGACAACGTGTCTGTGTGGCAGAAGTACATCTGAGTAAGTAGAAGAGAGTATAGGAAAAAAGCCTATGTGCAAGAGTGAGTGAGTGAGAGAGAGAGAGAGAGAGAGAGAGAGAGAGAGTCGGCGTACATGTATGCGCGTGTGTATAAGTATGTGTGTGTGCATATCTATTTATATATATATATGTGGAAATGTAAAAATAAAAACAAAACACAAAGGATTCTGCGGTACAAGTGTTTCAAGCTTTATAGTTGTTGCATCATTATTGGTATATAACTGATAGTATAAAGCTATCTTCAGCCGCAAATATATTCTTTCCCAAGAATTATATCACAAAGAAGAAATTAAAAGAGGGAGAAACATGAGAGATAAAAGGTGAGAGTCCACTTGGTAGTGTCCATTGTAATATACCTCGTAGAATCTTTAATTTGATATATTTACATAAAAGTTCATCGGTACTCCGAAATCTGTCCATATTGTGCCACAATTCATGTATGAGGCATGACTTTGTTTGTCAGAGTGTGCATTGTATGTGCGTATACGTATGTTTGTACGTGATAAAGAGAAGTGTGTGCATGTGTGAGTGTGCGTGTGCATTTGTGTGTGTGTGTATGAATGTGTGTACGTTGTGTAAGTATGCGAGGGATAATGTGGTGCACGTATTTGTATATGAATGTATGTATGTGTTGTATATGTACCTTTGTAAGTGTGGAGGCGCAATGGCCCAGTGGTTAGGGCAGCGGACTCGCGGTCATAGGATCACGGTTTCGATTCCCAGACCGGGCGTTGAGAGTGTTTATTGAGCGAAAACACTCAAAGCTCCACGAGGCTCCGGCAGTGGATGGTGGTGAACCCTACTGTACTCTTTCACCACAACTTTCTCTCACTTCCTGTTTCTGTTGTGCCTGTAATTCAAAGGGTCAGCCTTGTCACACTGTGTCACGCTGAATATAACTGAGAACTATGTTAAGGGTACATGTGTCTGTGGAGTGCTCAGCCACTTGCATGTTAATTTCACGAGCAGGCTGTTCCGTTGATCGGATCAACTGGAACCCTCGACGTCGTAAGCGACGGAGTGCCAAGTATTTCTCTGTGTATATGAATGTTTGTACGTATGCATGAACACACGTGTAGCCAGTTCTGTAGTCGATTTGTGGAAGTTGCATGAACACCCCAACATCTCCTCGTCATTGACACTGAAACCACATCGTTGAGAACCTGGTTGAGAAAAAAGCGGTGCTGTTGAGGTTTGGTAGACGGGCCTTTATAGAGTCGAAGCACTCTGGTAATTCATTAAATCTGCTCTCTGTCTGTCTGTCTGTCGCTGTCTGTCTGTCGCTGTCTGTCTGTCTGTCGCTGTCTCTGTCTGTCTGTCTGTCTATCTCTGTCTCTGTATATCTGTCTGTCTCTGTCTATCTGTCTGTCACCCGTGTTTGCCACTGTCCACCAACACCACTCTAGTTCTTGCTACTGCCACCAACTTCATTTATCGCACAGCCCAAACTTCCCCTATCTACCTCCTCTCAAAGATCTGTATGTCAAACATCCATGAATAACCTCGGTGTTTCCACTTGACTCTGTCATACCAAAATCATCCCAAAATATTTTGACCAACACTTGTCGTTTTTAGTAACAGTTCTCATCCAAAATCCAACCAGTGGCATTGCAAGGTTTCTCGGTATCAAGGGTGCAGACACACTTATAGCACTTGCCCTGTAATCAATAAACATAACAGTCCAGAGGAAATTTCGTGTCCTTTCACGCATGCGCCAAGGGAAATTAATCGCCCCACTTCCGTCTTGCTACACCTCTGACATCACCCAAATCTCTTCAACTTCTTCTCCTCACACTGCGGCGCCTCAAGGTACCTTTTCACCTAGGGTGTAAAGCTCATCATCTCCAACAACATCATCTCCCACAACGATGGACTCCCAGCTTTCAAATCATTCTGGATCGTCGAACCCATCCATACTACACTTCAGTGCTACATAAACTCGTCCTCACTCTCAACAGCTTTTGTTCCGTACCATTCTTTTGGTAGGTTACTAGTGTTGACTTGGGTATTAGGATGAGCTCAACTACGCTAATCTATTTGTTAGTTAACCTCAGGGCTTTTAACTTTGCATATTTTACCAACTCCACCGAAGAGATATACGGTCGTTACACCAATAATTGTGTCAGCATCATTTGCCTTACCAATGAAGATCTCACGTCCTTTATTTTCTATCTCCAATTGTTTCTACTAAACTTTATAAATCCAATGTCTCCAACGCCTTGGTCAGCTTCATGTGATACTCTCCTTTAGGGCCATTTTAGCAACATTGTAAGGCCCCGGACAAATCAATGTACTAAGTCCTATAGTATTTATTTGACAGCAAGGCAAAGCATATATAGATCAGAATTGAGCCCTAGACTCATGGTTCTCTTGGGCAACTTCTCAGCGCACCCATGCCTTAAAATAACATTACCCACTTTCACCTTCTGCATTTTATTGTTTCTGGCTCTCCTACACACCTCAATTTCTCCTCACCCTACTTGACTCACGCTAAATTATCTATCCTCTTCTCATGACTCCTCCATCTCTGTCACATCTGTAAAGAAAAATCGAGGTCAAGTTCTTTCTCCCTTTTTCTCCACCATTATTATCTCTAACCAGTCGTTGATGTAACCCGTCCTCACGGCTTAGCTATTGATCGTCTTTCTGCCCATCTGCTACGCACACTTTCCTTATCTTCCCTTCCGCGGCCTTACGTATCCACAAAGATTTATTTTCCGATTCGGGACAAATTTCCTAGCTGACATCAATAATCGATCAACAATCCTTTATCCATCCCCCACTGCAGGTAAACATGTTTTCACACAGCTCCCTCGTACATACTGCTCTGTTCAGACAGATTGTCTTATTGCTAGCTATTCAGGCTGCCTTCCTTTATCTTTTGTACAACTCTACCATAATGTCACCTTTCTGCCAGACGGAAGGCAACCTGAATTGCAAAGAGACAGTGCTGGAAGACCGAGATGAGTAAGGAACAATATCAGATAACTTGAAGAGAGGCTAGACGTCATGTACATTTCGTAAGCCTTGAAGCAGAAAGTAAGAGGTTTGCCTGTTTTCTCCAAAGTGGGGTTAACATGTAGTATGTTCCGGATGGCAAAGCAGTGTGATGTTGGGATAAAATTTGTATATAAGTGACAGTTACGCAATTGCTATTTGTTATTAGGTGAGATTAAAACGATAAACGTCGCCCTTTCAAAGCCTAGCCAGGCTCATGGGCCCGGTTTCCCGGTTTCTATGGCATATGTGTTCCCCTCAGCTGGACGGGACGCCAGTCCAATACAGCGTTACTGAAGAAACAGGAAGAAAGAGTGAGAGAAAGTTGGGGCGAAAGAATACAACATGGATCGCCACCATCACCTGCCAGAGCCTCGTGGAGCTTTTAGGTGTTTACGCTCAATAAACACACACAGCGCCCAGTCTGGGAATCGAAACCGCGATCCTCCGACCGCGAGTTCGCTGCCCTAACCACTGGGCCATTGCGCCTCCATTAGGTAAGATTACTAAATGAAAAAATGCCTGAGAGTGAAAGAGAAATTAGCCAAGTTGACCCAACAAGAAGACAAGTTCCTGAAATTGACAATCGTATGTCAAATGGTCAAACGGTCAAGATAGTCGTTAATGATACGGAGGCAAGGAAAGCTGCTGGAATACCAGGTATTGTTGATGAGATGCAAAAAATATCTGACGGGTGTCAGAAAAGAATGACTAATCTGTGCAAGAATAGAAAATGGACTTAAAAAGATGAAAATCATGAGATAGAATTAAAGCAACGAGCTGGCAGAATCGTTAGCACGCCGGGAAAAATGTTTAACGGCATTTCGTCTGTCTTTACGTTCTGAGCACAAATTTCGCCGAGGTCGGCTTTGCCTTTCGAGCATCAAAACAATTTCCAGTTGTACAATGGCGTTGATGTAATCGATTTGCTCCCTTTCGGGGTTGGTAAAATAAGTACAAACTGATTACTGGGGGTCGAAATAATCAACTTAAACACTTCCCCGGAATTACTGGCCTTGTACCAAAATTTGAAAGCAGTGATGTGATAGACTGCATGTGTATTCTTTCAAACATAAACACACACACACATATAATGATAGGGCGTCTATCATTATAGACGCCCTATCATTATATATGTGTGTGTGCGCATACATATATATATATATATACACTTTCTCACACGCAAACACACACACACACACACACACACATATATATATATGCACACACACACAATATATTTATATATATATATACATATATATATA
>NC_068987.1:31463758-31467202 GCF_001194135.2 Octopus bimaculoides | reverse complement strand
ACCACAGTTGCTTCAGAAAGATGTGAAGAACGGCTGTTAAAATATTAACATTGCCTATGACAGCATTAACTGCCAGCGGTAGTGATGGTGAAGGTGATGCTGGCGACTGTGGGCGCGGTGGTGGTAGCAGCAGCAGCAGTAGCAGTAGTAGTAGTAGTAGTAGTAGTAGTAGTAGTAGTAGTAGTAGTAGTAGAAATTGTTGATGTTAGTGCTGGTGTTCTGTCGATGTACCCGGAAAAGCAACACAGATGTGATGTACACACACACATGTACACACATACGCATACAGATTCGCATACATATGCGGGCAGATACATTGCTACACCAAGCACCACCACCACCCATCAAGCTTAACAAGAACCAACAAACATAAACATGTAAGGAGAGAGAAGAAGAAGAAGAAGAAGAAGAAGAAGAAGAAGAAGAAGAAGAAGAAGAAGAAGAAGCAACAGTAACGGCTGAGAAGTGGGTGTATGGGAGGCGCGGTTTCTATTTCTGGCAAGGCTAGTAACAAGTGGTTCGGTGTCAAGCGTATGAAAACACATTTACATTATGGACTAACAAAAAGTGGGCCAGGCTCTGTTGGGTTATAAAACATCCTTGTGATAACTGCTATTGTAATAACTGTGATAACTGTTGTAATAACTGCTGTAATAACTGCTGTAATAACTGCTATTGTAATAATCGTAGTAACTGCTATGATAACTGTTGTAATACATACTGTAATAACAGCTGTTGTAATGACTAATAACTGCTATGGTAACTGTTGTAATAACAGTTGTTGTAATAACTAATAGCTGTTATAATAAATGTTGTAATATCTATTGTAATAACTACTGCTGTAATACTTTTGTAAAAACTATTACAATGGCTGCTGTAATGAAGGTTATACGCAAAGTTAACTGCTGTAATAATTACTCTGGTAATTATTCTCATAATAACTGTTTTAATGACTTGTAATAATTAACAATTGCTCTAATAACTGTTGCACACATGCTAACTGCTGCTGCTGCTGCTGCTACTACTACTACTACTACTACTATAAACACCAATGCTATCACTACATGCGCTAGATAGATAGATAGATAGATAGATACATACATACATACATACATACATACACAGACAGACAAATAGATAGAAAGATAAATAGATGCATGCATACATGCATACACACACAAACAGACAGACAGACAAATAGATGGATAGATAGATAGATAGATAGATAGATAGATAGATAGATAGATAGATAGATAGATAGATAGAATCGTGGTGGTCGTTGTAGACTGCTAAATATATCAACTGCTACTGCTCTCTCTCTCACACACACACACTCTCTCTCCCTGACTGTCTCTCTCTCTCTCTCTTTCCCACTCTCTCTCTCTCTCTCTCTCTTTCCCACTCTCTCTCCTCTCTCATCTCTCCCAAGCTAATATTGACTGGTTGGATGGTTAGTCAGATGATATATTGGATGGTTTGGATAAACATATGATTAGCTGGTTGGTAGGCTGGTTAGGTAGTTGTCGGGCTGGCTAATTTCTTTGGTTGAATATTTTTCTCTTTTTTTTGTTATTTTTTTGTTCTTCTTATTGGTTGGCCAGGTGGTTGCTTACTCAACGAATGGTTTTAATGGCTTATTAGGTGACTAGATGGGTGGTTAGATGGGTGATTAGATCACTGATTTTTAAGAAGAAACAGGACAAGTGTTGTTTTCGTCGTAATCTAACAGGAAGTGATTTTGGTGGTGTAAAACCTCTCCATCTAATACTCGTCTTGCGTATATTGAAAGTGTATGTATATGCGTGTGTTTATGTGGGTGTGGGTGTGGAGATGTATGGCCTGGTGTTCTGGTGGTGGTAGGGTTGATAGTAGTAGTAGTAGTAGTAGTAGTAGTAGTAGTAGTAGTAGTGGGGGTGGGTTGATTATGGTGGTGCTGCTGATGTTAGTAGCGGTAGTGGCAGTGACGAATGACTAGTTGGTGAATAGTTCACCATCTACAACGGAAGCTCAACAAACACATGGCAGATCAGATAATAATGCCATCTGGTGGCTGCGAGAAAGAATTAGAGTGAATGATAGAGAGATAGATAGGTAGATAGATAGATAGATAGATGGATAGATAGATGGATAGATAGACAAACAGATAGATACATACATAATTAAATACATACATATATATATATATATATATATATATATATGAACTGACTTACAGATAGATTGACAGACAGAGAGGCAGACAGACGGACGGACGGGTGGATGGATGTATAACTAGTGGATGAGAGAATGAAGAACGAGGTAAATCTTGCCATCCAATTCCAGATTCCTCCGCCTCCCCCTAATATTTCTTCTTCTTCTTCTTCTTCTTCTTCTTCTTCTTCTTCTTCTTCTTCCTCCACCACCACTTCTTTCTCCCCCTCCATTTCTCCTTTTCCTTTCAATCAGCAATACTTGTGTCTCTCTTAACATGTGCATGCATAACTGAACACGTATGTATGCATGTATGTATGTATGTATGTATGTATGTATGTACGTACGTATGTATGTATGTATGTATGTATGTATGTATGTACGCATAAGTGTATGTATATATATGTATCGCTGTGTATCCATACGACTATTTATACGGGGGCGTGTGCGTGTGTATATAACTGAAATATCCTATGTGTGTGTGTGTGTGTGTGTGTGTCTGTGTGTGGAAAGCGATTGTGCCTATGAATGTATGCGTCTGTGCAGCTGTATCTATGTACGTATATGCTTGTGGAGGATGAGGTAAATGTATGTAATATGTGCATGCGAATTCATTTACCTATCTATGTGTGTGTGTGTGTGTGTGTGTGACTTCCTTTTTAGTATGCGTTTGTGCATGTGAATGTGTGTGCACGTGTGACTTCTTTTATGCATGTGTATACGCATGTGAATGTATGTATGTGTGCATGTGTGGGACTGTCTATGTGTATGATTATGTCAGTTGTATTGTATTATATGTGTTTGTGTCACATCTATGTATATACAAGTATACCTCAGCTTACGTCGGCAACTGGTTCCAAGACATTTCACTTAACTCGAAAAATGACGTAACACGAAAATAAAAACATTTAAAAATATTATTAGCGTATGGATTCTGGATTCAATCCCACTGCGTGGCTCCTTGGGCAAGTTAATTCTACTATAGCCTCAGGTCGACCATAGCTTTGTCAGTGGATTCGGTAGACGAAAACTGAGAGAATCACGTCATTCATATATATGCGTGTGCGCGCGCGACCGTGTATGCGCGCTAGCTTGTGTGCGCCCGAGCTTGTGTGCGCGCGAGCGTGTGTGAGTGCGAGCGTGTTTGTATATATATATATATATATATATATATATATATATAACATAATATAGGATAAATTCTTTATAAGAATTTATCAAGTAGTCAGCGTGAAAATTATGAGGTTCATTATG
>NC_068987.1:31458713-31462747 GCF_001194135.2 Octopus bimaculoides | reverse complement strand
TATATATATATGTATGTATGTATGTATGTATGTATATACATATATATAATTACATATACTTATGTGTGTGTATATATATATATATATATATATATATAAACACATATATTCATATGCGTATGTGTGTGTGTATATGTATCTATGTTTGTATTTTCCCCACCACTACTTGATAACCAGTGCTGTTGGGTTTAAGTTCCTTTAACTTAACGGTTGAGCAAAACAGACCAATGAAAGAAGTAGAAGGCTTAAAAAGTAAGTACAGGGATCCATTCATTCGGCCAATACTGATACAAATAAAAGATGAACAATTATGTCCGTATTAATAAAGGGTTTGTAATTATTTTCACATGTACTTTATTCGATTTTTCACTTCAGTAATAATCTTTAGACCTTTTTAAATTCATGCTTTTAAATGTTTGCTGAGACCGACGTGAAGTCGGATAAAAGAAACTCTTTACAGGACATATCAGGGACTTGTGAGAGGAAGGGAGGGACAACGTTATTCTGAAGCTGGAGTCCTAGCTTCAACGCTATAGAGGAATCCGCTAATGAAACCGAAGGTGCCAGTGCTACAGAAATTGTAAAAAGGGTAAAGACCCCCTTTGGTTATGAATGACCCTGGGATTGCACTTAGAAAGTTCCCTTCTAAAGCACAAGTCTGAGTAAGGTTGTTCATGTAAGACTAGCTGTCGTCCTTGCATACCAGTCTCCACGCCACTGATGTTATCCAAGAGAAAGGCAAAAGCTGACACCGCTTGGCACCAGTGACGTCGCAACTCATTTCTACAGTTGCGTGAACTGGAGCAATGTGAAATAAAGTGTTTTGCCCAAGAACACAACATACAACCCGCTCTGTGAATCGAACTTACTACTTCATGATTGTGAGCCCGAAGCTCTAAAGTCGGACAAATCGACTGAAAATGAAGTTTATTTTTTCTATTTAATTTCTTAAACACCCCAAAAGAACGTAAAGTCGAAAAAGACGTATCTCGAACAGTCTTACGTTGAGGTATGCCATTACTAGTCGTCGTGGCACTTCGTCGGTTACGACGTCGAGGGTTCCAGTTGATCCGATCAACGAAACAGCCTGCTCGTGAAATTAACGTGCAAGTGGCTGAGCACTCCACAGACACGTGTACCCTTAACGTAGTTCTCGAGGATATTCAGCGTGACACAGAATGTGACAAGGCTGACCCTTTGAATTACAGGTACAACAGAAACAGGAAGTAAGAGTGAGAGAAAGTTGTGGTGAAAGAGTACAGCAGGATTCACTACCAGCCCCTGAGGGAACCTCGTGAAGCTTTAGGTATTTTCGCTCAGTAAACACTCACAACGACCGGTCTGGGAATGGAAACCACGATCTTACGACCGCGAGTCTGCTGCCCTAACCACTGGGCCATTACGCCTCCACATTACTAGTTTTCGACTGTGTCGTCTTCATATGAGCCTAAATCTATTCGTAGCTGTACATAAATTAGTGATGGTAGCAGTTGTGGTGGTGGCATTTATAAAGATGCTGATGACGATGATGATGATGATGATGATGATGATGATGATGAAGGTGTTAATTATAAAGATGCTGCTAGTGGTAACGATCATGGTTACGTACAGTCAAACAGCCAGCCCTACCGCCGTTCAGTCTTTTTCACACAACTCGTAGTCAACGCCCAAAAGCGTCAGTGGGACACCTGAAAGGTAAAGTAGGTGAATCGGATTATTTGAACTTTTGTAATGTACACACGTGTGAAAGTATAATGTACTAAGGCTACCTCAAGGGAAAAGAGAACTCAATACATTGGTAAGGTATCAATTTTCTTGTATTTATGTTGGAAAATTGCCGTGTATACCTGCCCTTGATGAAATAACTAGTTACTGTGAATCAATGGCCTTTTCAATACAATATCTATCTATCTATCTATCTATCTATCTATCTATCTATCTATCTATCGATCTATCTATCTATCTATCTATCTGTCAGTCTGTCTGTCTGTCTGTCTGTCTGTCTGTCTGTCTGTCTGTCTGTCTATCTATCTATCTATCTATCTATATATATATATATATATATATATATATATATTATTATGATTGACCGTTGACTGAACACTATTCAATTTTTTTTCTCCGTGTTTTTCTCCTTGTCTCCGTATTCTTTCTGTTGAAGAACGTAGCTCGAAACGTCAAAGACTTTCCGTATTCCCGAGCGTCATACTAATATATACTTTTGTTATTTACACCACCTGTCCTCGTCTGTTGTTATTTTTTGTATATTCTCCCATATATATATATATATATATATATATATATATACATATATTCTTTTATTCTTATTCTGTTACTTGCTTCAGTCATTTGACTGTGGCCATTCTGGAGCACTTCCTTTTAGTTGAACAAATCGACCCCAGGACTTATTCTTTGTAAGCCCAGTACTTATTGTATCGGTATCTATTGCCGAACCGCTAAGTTACGGGGACGTAAACACACCACTATCGGTTGTCAAGCGATTGTGAGGGGAGCAAGCACAGACACACACATACATACATACATACATACACACACACACACATAAGCGTGGGTATGAGAGGTACTGGTATCTAGAAGACACAATGAGCGGCAGATAACGCTGAGTAAGTGATATGGACAGACCGTAGTTAAACTCTTGGTTCGATAGTGATACGAGTGAGGAGTCTAACGTGGGTCTTGTATTAGCATGCATATATATATGTTAGACAAAATGAGATAACAAAGCCAAGGCTGTGAGGAGTTTTCAGGACATTTATAAGGAAAAATATACAGATATAGTCTTACAGCTGTTTCTGGGATATTATGGATGTCCCTTCGTCAGAGACTATGTGAGATGGTTAAATAGATGTAAATATTTGAGTAATCCACAAATACTACCAACGCATTCTCAAATTTTCATTCACACCACAAGACCCTTTCGAATGAATAACACAGAATCTACGGCTCCATACTTTGAAATGACTAAACTTGAACTACTATTGGAACTTACATACCATGTACAGGAAACCTTTTACCACTTCTATACATCACTTTCCTCGAATAATGGAACTGCAACTAAAATATCTTTATATATTTTATATCTTATTTCTCCCTTCATCCTCTTATTTCCCTCTATATTCCCTATCTCCCCCTTTTCCATAATAATTCCTTATTTCGAACTCAAATATTTACCTCTATTCAAACCATCTCACATCGTCTCTGATGAAGGGAGATATACATACTATCTCAGAAACAGCTGTAAGACTATATCTATATCTTTTTCCTTACAAATGTCCTGAAAACGCCTCACAGCCTTGGCTTTGTTATCTCATTTGGTCTAATATATATATATATATATTTATATATATATATATATATATGGGAGAATTTATGAAAAAAAACAACAACAGACGAGGACAGGTGGTGTAAACAACAAAAGGATGCATTAGTTTAACGCTCGGCAATATAGAAAGTCTTTAACGTTTCGAGCTACGCTCTTCAACATAAAGAAATAAGGAGAAAAATAAGGAGAAAAATTTGAATGGTTTGGTCAGCGATCGCACCAGCTAATCCTGTCTCCACTCATCAAACACGAACTTCTGGATTCTACCTTCTTTCATTCTGGATTTATTCATTCTGGACTGTTTTATTCTGAACTCTACACTCTCCGGCTGCACCTCTCCTACCCACGGATTACACTGGACCCATCTTCTGATTGGAAATCGCCTATATATATATATATACACGCATGAAAGGGAGCTGAAAAGTACCCGGCTTTGGATAAAAGAAAATACAGAAAGATCCGTTAATTATAATTTTATTCAACATATTCTCCGAAAGGATTCCTAAACTTATTGTAGTGGTCCTTCAGTTTTTCTAAGCCCTGTTAAAGCCCGGAAGTTTGGGACTTCAACCAGGCTTTTCGCGATACCCTTAAAGCCAGGAGTTTTTCAACACTCCTTCGTATAATATGTGCTATATATATATATATATATATATATATATATATATGTATATTTTTTTCTTTTGTTCTT
>NC_068987.1:31449798-31458568 GCF_001194135.2 Octopus bimaculoides | reverse complement strand
ACACACACACACACACACACACACACACACACACACACACACACACACACACACACATACACACACTCACACACACACACACACTCATATGCGACATGCTTCTTTCGGTTTCCGTCTGCCAAGTCTACCCACAAATCTTTGATCAGACCGGCGCTGTAGAAAAACACTTGTATACAGAAATCCTCCGCGTTACTGCTACTTCATGTTACGGGGTTACGCGCTTACGGAAATACCAAAGTTTAAGACAACTAATTCCGAGAAGCCTTCAATAATTTCACCCATGCGGAAACTCCGGTAAATCTTAATGATTCAAGAGCTACACTTTCTTCTTTCCTGGTGCTACTTTTTTTTCTACATATTATGGGTAAGTGAAGTGCCAGTCTTTAAAAATAAGTACTGGGATAGATTTGTTCGATCAAAACCTTTCAAGGCGGTGCTCCAGCATGGCCACAGTCTAACGACTGAAACAAGTGAAGAATTATATTGATCGCTGCCGCAATTGGATTTACCTACAAATCAAAAAGAAGCATAGCGTTTATACTGCCGGATACCCCTTCATCAGCTGCCGACTGGAGATTGCGGAGATTTCTGCACCTTTCGACAGAATCGCTTCTTCAAGCGGTGTGGTGCAGTATTGATGCTACCAAGGAATGTCTGAATTCTTTTGGTCATACTGTAATATAATTTTTCCTACATCAGCTATATAATCACTATACCAAACCGGATGCAGCTGTAATCACTCTAATCATGCAATAACTATTTCGTTTTGCTACTGTTTTGATGTACCCATGGGCGCGCAAGACTCAACAGAGGTAACCGATTTAGTCGGGATTTACCTACTACACCAACTGAAAGAAGAATTCCTTGAATTAGAAGGTGGATTTTATCGGGATGACGCCCTATTCATAGAAATACCTCCAACAGAAAACTTGAACTCTACAAAAAAAAGACTACACAATTTTTTGAAAACCAAGGTCTATCCATTACCATTGAAAAAGATAACAACTCTGTGGACTTCGTAGATGTTAACTTCAATCTCAATACTTCCACCCACCAGCCTTACCATAAACCTAACAACAATATCACATACATAAACGCACAAAGTAACCATCCATATAACATTATAGAAAACTTGACCACTAACATAGAGAGAAGAATTAATCTATTATCATCTAATGAAGAAATATTCAACAAACATAAAGACTACTATAACCTAGCATTTAAAAAGGCGGGATATAAATATGAAATTAAGTATAATAAAAACGACAGCATCAATACTAATAATACCAAACTTAATCTTGAAATGAATAACGTGGATAATATTTGTGAACCTAAGTCACCTGATGAATTAGTACACCCCAATAAACGTATAAAAACTCTCAGAAACTCTTTAGCAAAAAACACGAAAATCACAGCCACAAAAAACATACTAATAAACTTAATCAATACGAGCATTATAACCATAACTTTACTAAAGGGAAAATTAATATAAATTTTACCAATGTTCACCTTACTAACCACACTAATATTAATAAACCCAAGAATACTGACAACAGACACAAAAACTATATAATTATAGATGAAAATAGGAATATTAAACCAAAAACAGAAAAAAATGAAAATAATGTAAACTTACCTAATTCCTTCAATAAAACACATAACCATAGAACACAAATTAATATAGATCGGAATAGAATAGCAAAAAAGAAACCAATATCTTGTGTGAGAATAGCTGACCCTCCCAAACACAACTCATCATTCCAATAAAGAAAACAGCAATAACATTATTTGGATCATAATCCCTTTCGCCAAACATCTAAAATCTAACTTCATTAGATCCATTAGAATAATAATTAATAAACACTCAAAAACTATAAATATGCTAAAATATTTAATAAAAAAATTAGATTTGGATTTTCAGTCTCTCCAAATCTCTTTAGGATAATCTACAGTACCTAGTACCTAGTACCTCCAATAATCCTCTAATTAATAACTACTACAATGATAATGACCAGAACTCCATTATCCCGAATAAACATAGACATAACACCATAGTACCACCCATTAATTTAAATTGTAATTGTAGGGATCCAAAGTAGATAGAAATTGCAAAATGAAAGAAGTTGTATACGAAGCAACTATTATTACTCAGGACTCCTCTAGATACATATACGTGGGTTGCAAGAAATATTCACTTAAATCGAGAATTTATAATTACAGATCTTCTTTTAGGAACCCTAGAAAAGAAAAAAGCACAGGTCTATCTAAAAAGATTTGGCACCTCAAAAGAAGCAATATTGATTTCTCAATTTCTTTTAAAAATCCTCTCTTCTTCCCTCTCTTACAGAAATAATAATAAAATTTGTAGGTTGTGCTTGGAAGAAAGCTATAGCATAATGAGAATGAATGACGATTTGGTTACTATTAGGGATGAAAAAGTTTCCTCATGTAAACACATGACCAAATTCTTATCAATCTTATATAATTCTTCACTACTCTTTTGCTTAGATTAGTTTTTGGTGTTTTTTAAAAAATATTTCTATATATTATCTTTTTCTGTGGAATGCGATTACTCATCACATCCACTTTACATCACTATATCTTACACTATCTTGGTATTTTTTATTTAACATTTCCTTCTAACAATTGCATGACCCACCATATATAGGGCTAACACTTTATCTATCTCTCCCTACACCTCTTTTTCTCTCAATTTGTCTGTTGTTTTAAAAAAATTATATCTTTCTCAAGTATATAATATACCTATAATTTTTTGTATTTAATTTTATTTGCATAATGTGTCCATTTAAACCCCTCAACATACCCATTCTAACTATTACTGGTTTATATTACTTGTCTCTTTACCTGATAATTAAATATATTTTACTGCTGATATATGCAAACATGTATGCACATATAGTACTTCTTGGTGTCCTACATGTCTACAACCATGTGTGCATATCTAGGTATGGATCTTATATGTCATTTGTGTGTGTACATCTATTATTTTGTGTTTATTTACTATATGTTGCCACTAACATGTATCTTTTAATATGAACGTGTGTATCTGCGTATATACGTATGTTTCGCATACGCACATATAAACATACTAATACTTTTTTATATGTGTGTGTATTTATATCTATATGTGTATCCCTTTTCTCTCTTTGCACCGGTATGAGTATATATATTTTTTGTATGGTGTTTCTTCTTTCATGCATACCCTAATCAAAAACAACTAGAATTCCTATATCTATGTATACTAATATGAGTAAATATATGCAAATATGAGTAAATATACTAACACTTTTTTCCTTATAAGATTATTTTTTTCTCTGACATTATGTATAAATTTGTTTGTATACTTTTGTGCGTGGAGGCGCAATGGCCCAGTGGTTATGGCAACGGTCATAGGATCGCGGTTTCGATTCCCAGACCGGGCGTTGTAAGTGTTTATTGAGCGAAAACACCTAAAGCTCCACGAGGCTCCAGCAGGGGATGGTGGTGAACCCTGCTGTACTCCTTCACCACAACTTTCTCTCACTCTAACTTCCTGTTTCTATTGTACCTGTATTTCAAAGGGCCAGCCTTGTCACACTCTGTCACGCTAAATCTCCCCCGAGAACTACGTTAAGGGTACACGTGTCTGTGGATTGCTCAGCCACTTGCACGTTAATTTCACGAGCAGGCTGTTCCGTTGATCGGATCGACTGGAACCCTCGACGTCGTAAGCGACGGAGTGCCAACAACAACAACTTTTGTGCACCCTCATACTCGTAATTTTTCGTATATTCATAATACACAATACTCTTCTATTACTTGAATATTACTACTACCCTAATACCATCAAATATCCCTCTCGCATTATGCGAAGCTAGTTCCTTACCTCATAATTTTTATTTATACTAAAACATAGTTACTGTATAACCTTGCATATCAATACATATAAAATAAACCCTTTATTATTTTTATTCCCAGTTCATCTATCTCCCCTACATTGATTTATTTTTCCGTATTCCGACATCTAGTATATATTTCAACATCACTTTTTTCATCTTTATAGCCACAGCAAGTATTTACTATCTAAATATTTTTCTACATTATATTTAATACATACTAACGAATATTAGTTCTTATGCAAACATAAGTCCATTTTACGCATCTTATTCTCTCTTTAACCCTTTATCTCTCTAACACTTGTTTACGTTAACTTTCTAGTAGCTCTTTATACACTATCTCCTCTAGATTAACTTCATTCTCATGTATAATTTTTTTTAATACACACCACACTAAATAATGTTTTTAACTGTCAGGTCATATCTTAATTCAAATATAGCCATACCTTTCCACTGGACATTTCTATACTATTTTTGGCCTACGCGACTTATTTGGAGTTAAAATTTCTAATTTCCTTACTCATCTATAGAGGGAACGTCTCTGAAACCTCTTTTACTTATATTTTCAAATAACCGTTATAACCTTTAGTTATAATTAATACCTAACTGGACTCACATCTCCATTCCTCATAAGGATAAATATGAATCTCCTAGATTTTATTTTGCTACTTCTTTTCTGAAGTTCCTTTTAAAAATTTTGTTTATACTTCATGCACTGAAGAGTACATTGATACATAATTAACTTATTCAATTAATTTAATTTAATTCAATCATGAATTTGCATTATTTTTATATCTCTGTACGAAACGATCGTCTGCATGAATTAAAATTCTCTTATATATTTTAACAATTTCTCTCCTCCATTTTTAACTAAATTGTTGAGTTTTACAGGATTTCTTTCCATAAATTCACAACACATCATATACAAGTATTGTATATATATATATATATATATATAGATAGATAGATATATAGATACAGAAAGAGAGTGAGAGAGAGTGGGGAGAGAGAAATAGTGATATACGAAAAGACTGTGCATGTATGCGTTGTAACTCACAATTTTGTTGATATCTCTTCTCTCTCCCTCTCTTTCTCTCTCTCTCTCTCTCTCTCTCTCTCTCTCTCTCTTCCCTTTCCCTCCTCTCTCCCCCTCTCTCCCTTCGCATCACTTAGGATTTAATTATGTTTGAAAACTCTATAATGCTCGTATTAGAGTGGCGGAGAGAGAGAAAGTGACAGAAAGAGAGAAAGTGACAGAGAAAGAGAGAGAGAGAGAGAGAGAGAGAAAAAGTATGTGCTTGTATGTGTGTATGTGTATGCGTGCGTATATGTGTACTTGTGTTTGTGCACGTGTATTATTTGCACCTAATATCGACTGCGTTAATTATAAATGAACATCTAATTCAGTAAATTTGATATGAATGCTTAGTTAGACGGCATAATTGTTAATAAATGTTTGAACTGTTAAGAATCTAAGAAATAAATTGAAGCGAATGATAAATAAGTGACAATAATGATGTAAGGCATTAAACTGTAAAGAAGTTCATAAATTCTGTATTAGAAAGCATAATTTATTGTGTAATTATTTGATTTACTTTCAAGGTTAGCATTCCTAGAGGGGCAAAGAAGGAGAGAGAGAGAGCGGAGAGGGAAAGGAAGAGAAAGTGAGTGAGTCTTTTTGTGTGTGCGTGTATAAATCTAGAAATCAAAATATGATGTTCGTGTATTGGGTGTTATGAATCATATATAGTTTAAGTCATATGATCATCGATCAGAAGGTATGTTGCTAATTGATAATTCTGCACTCAAAATAATTCTGCACTCAAAAATAGGACGAAGACCACTCGGCTACATCTGGCCAAGCTCTTATCAAGTTCTCCAAGTATCACCTGAACAGGAAGGTGAGAGTAGAGAGAAGTCTAGTGTGTTTATCGAAATGTGAACGAGAGTGGTCATACTGGTCAATTTAAATGGGCTTACGCAGAGTAGGTAACTGACGTTCCGTATTTATTCATTGGTCAGTGTAAATTTGGTAATTCTTTCAAAGTTTGGCACAAGGCCAGCAATTTTAGCTTGAGGAGTCGACTCTAGTTTTCAATTGGTATTTAATTTATTGACCCTGAAAAGATGAAATGCACTTGTATTTAGTCACGGCCAGCTTTATGTGGCCTCAAATCGGACAAGAAGGAAGGAAAACTTTAAAATTACTTTGAAGGAAACAAACAGTCATAGGATGTTAGTTGCTGATAGATTTTTCCCAAGTTTGGTAGTAATAATACTCTTGTGTTTTTCTCTGTCACAATATATGAATGAGAAAGGAAGGAGAGATAGATGAATAAAGAAGGAAGGAGTGATGGCAAACTTCGTAGTGGGATGATGGAAACTGTACGGTGAAAAAGATAAATCAGACAGCGTTTCAACTCTGTGTGAGTATATGTGCGTGTATGTAAAAGGGCGGTATGTGAATGTGTGTGTGTGTGTGTGTGTGTGTGTGTGTGTGTGTGTGTGTGTGTGTGTGCAATGGAAGTGGGATGGCGAACATTCAACGCTGAAAAGAAAAATCAAACAACGTTTCAACTCTGTGTATTTGGTATTTACTTGCCAGCTCCCGTATTTAGTCACGGCCTCAAATCGGACAAGAAGGAAAGAAAACTTTAAAATTCTTTTGAAGGAAACAAACAGTCAAAGGATGTTAGTTGCGGATAGATTTTTCACAAAAAATTTAGTAATAAAAGAATTATTAAACCAAAATCTTGGTTTTGTACCTTATTTATAATATAAAATACTACAATAAGCCGTCATGTGGCTAGTTGCATGTTAACAGACACTCCAGTGGGCAAACAACTGAGAGAAAATCATTTGGTAACTACTTCAACACAGCAGACTGGGGTGACAACTAAAGTATCTCAATGAATCAGAAATACATTATTATTAACCCGGAAGGGGAAAAAATGGTGAAGTATGCTTTATGCTGAAATGCTTTATGCTTTTGGGCTGCTCAATGAAGAGTGACAGGCTAAACATCATCATCATCATCATCATCATCATCATCATCATCATCAACAAATAAGTCTATAAGACATATAGGTTTCAAATTTTGGCACAGAATTACATTGACCCCAGTATTCAATAGGGTGAAGACGGACGAAATGCCGCTAAGCATTTTGGCCGGCGAGCTAACGATTCTACCAGCTCGTCGCATCAAGACTGTAAGACATATTAAAATCTTATCAAGATCGACTTTCACTTTTGTAATCCCTAGAGCGATAATATAATGTATTATATAATGTCTATAATGCGTTCTGGTGTGAACTTAATCGATTACACGTCTCAATGTATGGCTTTGCATCCATGTAAGAAATCCATATTTCTTTGGCTGGAATGGGCAGAAAGTTTCTTTTGTCTGGGCTTATGCTGAGAGTGTGGAGGCGCAATGGCCCAGTGGTTAGGGTGGCGGACTCGCGGTTTCGATTCCCAGACCGGGCGTTGTGAGTGTTTATTGAGCGAAAACACCTAAAGCTCCATGAGGCTCCGGCAGGGGATGGTGGCGAACCCTGCTGTACTCTTTCACCACAACTTTCTCTCACTCTTACTTCCTGTTTCTGCTGTGCCTGTAATTCAAAGGGCCAGCCTTGTCACACTGGAACCCTCCTCGTCGTAAGCGACGGAGTGCTAACAATGCTGAGAGTAAGAAATACTGCATTACACGCAAGGAATTTACGTGGGGTGCTTGTAACGAGCTTCAAAATATCTAGCAACTTCAAAATTAAACAAAGCTTGCCTTCTTCGGAGTATCTCTAGAGCTAAGATTGAGAGTCAGTGTAGAGGGAAGGCCGCCGATATGTTTCATATGTGGAGAGAGGGGCCACATGAAGGCCTGGTGCGCCCAAAGAGAACAACAAGCAGAACAGGTGGAGAGACAGGAGAGTGTGGACCAGATCATGGTAACAGAAAAAGAAGCAGAAAAAGAAACGGAGAATGGATTTACTATGGTTAAAAAGAAAAGAAGGAGGATCGGAGGAATGAGTTCTCCGCCAGAGAAGCAGAAAAGGAAGAGAGAAGAGGTGAGAAAAGAAACTGTGATGGGGGTCAGTAAGAAGGAAGAAAAAGGGAAAGTAAAAAGAAAGTGGAGTTACCAGTAAAGATACCAGTTGTTCCAGTGGAGACAGATTCGGAAACACAACTGCAGGAAGGAGAGTTGGAGAGATTATCTCGGATAGAGGAAGGAAGAAGAGAACAAAAAGTACAAGATAAAGGAAAGAAGATACGAGGAGGAGATGGAGAAAATAACGAGGTAGAGAAGATAAGAGGAGAAGGTAGAGAAGATAAGAGGAGAAGGTAGAGAAGATACGTCCTGAGTTCAAATTACGCCGAGGTCAACTTTGCCTTTCATCCTTTCGGGGTCGATTAAATAAGTACCATTTTACGCACTGGTTCGATGTAATCGACTTAATCCCTTCCCTCAAATTTCAGGCCTTGTACCTACAGTAGAAAAGATTATTAAAAGGCGGCGAGCTGTTAGAAGAATCGTTAGCACGCTGACTGAAATGCTTAGCGGTATTGCGTCTGCCGCTACATTCTGAGTTCAAATTCCGCCGAAGTCGACTTTATCTTTCATCCTTTAGGGGTCGATAAAATAAGTACCAGTTGAATCCTGGGGTCGATGTAACCAACTCATCCCCACCTCCTCCAAGCTTCCCTTGTGGCAAAGATTTGAAATAATAATAATAATAATAATAATTATTATTATTATTACTACTACTACTACTACTACTACTACTACTACTACTACTACTACTACTACTATGGTGACGAGCTGGCAGAATCGTTAGCACGCTGGAAGAAATGCTTAGCGGTATTTCGCCCGTCGCTAA
>NC_068987.1:31443757-31449659 GCF_001194135.2 Octopus bimaculoides | reverse complement strand
ATGCTTAGCGGTATTGCGTCTGCCGCTACATTCTGAGTTCAAATTCCGCCGAAGTCGACTTTATCTTTCATCCTTTAGGGGTCGATAAAATAAGTACCAGTTGAATCCTGGGGTCGATGTAACCAACTCATCCCCACCTCCTCCAAGCTTCCCTTGTGGCAAAGATTTGAAATAATAATAATAATAATAATAATTATTATTATTATTACTACTACTACTACTACTACTACTACTACTACTACTACTACTACTACTACTATGGTGACGAGCTGGCAGAATCGTTAGCACGCTGGAAGAAATGCTTAGCGGTATTTCGCCCGTCGCTAAATTTCTGAGTTCAAATTCTTCCGAGGTCGACTTTGCCTTTCATCCTTTCGGGGCCAGTAAAATAAGTACCAGTTGAGCACTGAGGTCGATGTACTCGACTAGCCCCTCCCCCTCCCACAAAATTTCAGGCCTTGTAACTATAGTAGAAAGGATTATTATTATTATTATTATTAGACGTTGTTAACAAGTCGCTCTCTTAAACAAAGGATTTCATGAGATTAAATAACAGATTTTTCTAATATTACTCGCAAAAAGTATTGATCATGAGCATTTTAATGTGGCTGTCCTCTAAGAGATGACCATACCAGTAACACATCACCTCCAGCTGGTTCATTCAGTGCGCTACTCGCACTCGGTATTTATTGCAAGCGGGAGATAAATCCTGTCACCCTAGCTCCGAGACCACCAGACTACGTCGTTTCGATTTGTTTTAGATCATCTTCAGAAGTGGGTACTCGTTTGCCAGGTATGACAACAGTTTAATCTCGCTTGTAATATATAGAAAACAGTGTCATACAAGCACTGATTGTGTAACAAGGAAACTAGTCCGTTAGAAAATCTCTGTTCGCATTGGAAGCAATTTGTTTGTTTGTTGGCACTCCGTCGCTTACGGCGTCGACGGTTCCAGTTGGACCGATCAACGGAACAGCCTGCTCATGAAATTAACGTGCAAGTGGCTGAGCACTCCACAGACACGTGTACGCTTAACGTAGTTCTCGGGGATATTCAGCGTGACACAGTGTGACAAAGCTGACCCTTTAAATTACAGGCACAACAGAAACAGGAAGTGAGAGAAAGTTGTGGTGAAAGAGTACAGCAGGGTTCGCCACCATCCCTTGCCGGAGCCTCGTGGAGCTTTAGGTGTTTTCGCTCAATAAACACTCACAACGCCCGGTCTGGGAATCGAAACTACGTTCCTATAACCGCGAGTCCGCTGCCCTAAAAACTGGGCCGTTGCACCTCCACTACAAGGAAACTAGTCCGTTAGAAAATCTCTTTTCGCATTAGAAGCAGTATACGAAACAAAGCAGTATACTCGCATAAAGGTAACTTCCTAAAGTTTGAACTTTGAACTCGTTTCTTGAAGGGTTTCTTTTGTATACAAAAATGGTGGCTATGAACAAAAGCATGGACTAATATCTTAACATATCCCGAGCGGAAATATCAGCGACAACAGCAGTAACAAGGAATAATAATGATTTCAATTTTAGACACAAGGCCAGCAGTTTTGAGGGGAGCGGATTAGTCGACCCGGTACCTGGTTGGTGCTATACTTTCTCGATCTCCGAAAGATGAAAGGCGAAGTTGATGCAAACAGAGTTTGAACCGAAGAAATAGTGCATCGTAAGAAATATGATTTGCTCGACTAAAGGCGGTGCTCCAGCATGGCCGCAGTCAAATGACTGAAACAAGTAAAAAAGAAAATAAAAAGAGTATAAAAGAGGCATTTTGTTCTCTACGGTAACGCTTCTGCCAGCTTGCTACATTGAGCAGCAACAAATTCCATGAGCTGGAACAAATTCCATTATTATTATTCTGTGGAATAATAATAATAATAATAGCAATAATGATAATGGTTTCAAATTTTAGTACAAGGCTAGCAAGTTCGAGGAGGGGGTAAATCGGTTACATCAACCCCCAGTTTTCAAATTTTTTCATTCACCCCAAAAGAATGAAAAGCAAAGACGACCTCAGCGGAATTTGAACTTACACCGTAAGACGGACAAAATCCCGCTATATATTTTTTCCAGCATGGTAACGAATCCACCAGCTCATGGAATTAATAATAATAATGATAATGATGATAATAATTATAACAACGATAATGCATGCATACATGAACACACACACACACACACACACACACTTACATGCACATGCATAGGTAAGGACGATTCCTTTGTTTACCTTTATTCTCCACTTCTGTGGAAGAAAGCAGTTATGATCAATTCCTGAACAGGGATGAGCTCCACCACGCTGAAGACGCGCCTGCCATGTCTCTACTGTGCTCTTACTATTTCATCAAGGATTGAGGGGAAGGACAGAAAGATTTATATATTTTAACCTATAAATATTGGTTTCAAATTTTAGCACAACATCAGCAGTTTATGGGGAGAGATTAAGTAGATTACATCGACCATAGTGCTCAACTGGTACCCAATTTATCGACCCCGAAGGGATGAAAGGCAGAGTCGATTTCGGCGGAATTTGAACTCAGAACGCAAAGACGGGTGAAATGCTGCCAAGCTGACGATTCTGCAAGCTCACCACCTTATTTTAACCTATAAATATAAATATTTTGAAGATATACTTGTTTGGTTTGTGATTTGATTTGAGACTATGTATTGAGACTAAAGTGGAGGTGCAATGGCCCAGTGGTTAGGGCAACGGACTCGCAGTCATAGGATCGCGGTTTCGATTCCCAGACCGGGCGTTGTGAGTGTTTATTGAACGAAAACACCTAAAGCTCCACGAGGCTCCGGCAGGGGATGGTGGCGAACCCTGCTGTACTCTTTCACCACAACTTTCTCTCACTCTTATTTCCTGTTTCTGTTGTGCCTGTAATTCAAAGGGTCAGCCTTGTCACACTGTGTCACGCTGAATATCCCCGAGAACTACGTTAAGGGTACACGTGTCTGTGGAGTGCTCAGTCACTTGCACGTTAATTTCACGAGCAGGCTGTTCCGTTGATCGGATCAACTGTAACCCTCGACGTCGTAAGCGACGGAGTGCCAACAATTGAGACTAAAACAATTGCAGCGTGGAAGACATAGATTGGCCATTCAAAAACACACAAAGGCTGTTAACTTCAGTGAAACATTTATTACTTGGTGTCAAAATTTTCGTCACATTGACCCAGTTCCACTGCAATTCATTTGGTGCGACGTAAATTTTGATAACAAGTAACAAATGTTTAAATGAAGATAACAGTTTTTTGCGTTTTTTGAAAGGCTAATAAATATTATTCACACTGTAATTGTATAAATATTTTAAATTGCAGGAAATAACTACTTTCGTCATGAATCAATAAATAAAGACCACTTTATATTTAAATTTTCAATTTGACATTTTCAATATTTTTTTAATATTATGATTGAATTTCGCGGCGCACCCAGCTACATTTCGTGTCATTCCAGAGCTATTGGTCTAGGGCACAATGTCACACTTTTTTACAGAAACAAAATTTAAAGTCTCAGGAAATAAACAAAAGTTTGAGTGCGTATGTGTGAATGCGTTGGCGTGTGTGTGTGCATGAGTGAATGAGTACATTTGTGTGCACGTGCGTACGCGGAAACGTCAGAACTCGCTGTACTTCTCATGTAACACAAATTCATTTTATTTTAGGAAGTTCTTCAACACATACATATCGAAAAGAGTACCGAAAGTATGTAACGATGGCGTTTTTAAGCGAAGAAATAAATTGGATTCAACATTAGTTCAACAGGCTCCTCTGAAGCTTTGTCTTTTCGCTCTAAGGAGCCTGCAAGGGAGACCTCTCAGTGTTCACCAGAAGGGCTTGAAATAGCTTCCAGATCTCCATCAAATTACAATCCCACCGCCACGAAAAGAAAGGACACACTATATTTTGCTTTTCATTTTACTAGTTTTTACATGACTTAACCGGGAAAGGAAGGACAGCGTCAATGAAACTTATCCAGTGTCTTCAAGACTGGTGAATGTAAAGAAATGTTATTCTCAGACATGAGATCTTGCATGAACGCTTGCCTCTGAGCACATCTTGCCGTTACCAAATTGGCGGTTATCAAACTAGCATTGATTTTAAATCATCTGGAAAATTGTTCAATTTCAAACTAGTTTATCACCAAATGCGACAGCAAGAAACAATTTCTTACAATAATTTCCGAATTGTGTTTCTAATCGCAGACTGATTTGGGATTAACATTCTTTAATACGCACAAATACATATGTACACACGTGCACAAGCGCACATACGCATGCACACACACGCACACACACACACACACACACACACACATGCACACGCAGATTACACGCGTGTATATATATATATATGTATGTATGTATATACATATATATGTACATACATATATACATATATCTATGGATATATACATACAAACATCTATCTATCTGTCTATCTATCTATCTATCTATCTATCTATCTATCTATCTATCTATCTATCTATCTATCTATACGTATATGTATTAGAAAGAATAATAATCAGGTACTCAGATGTCTAGATGGTTGTACATTTACAGGTGAAAGCGCTAATCTATAAAACATTTGACACATGAATAAGAAATCTGTAAATGTACAACCATTCAGACATCTGAGTACCTGATTATTATTTTTTCTAATATATAATTCCTGTACATCACTTCCAAACCTTCCAATATATATATATATATATATATATATATATATATATACGTATATATGTCATGTTGAGTCAAAAGTTTTGCAATATTTTGGAAATCTATTTGCTTTATTCACCAAGTTACAACAAAACCAGTCTAGCATTCAAACTGGAGGCCATCATGTTGCACCATCGGAAGCTTCCTTTCTGCCAGTTCTTTGATTCCACGTTAATACCAGTTCTGTCTTATGAGGCGAAGAACTCCTTCATTGAAGCTTCCACCTCCTCTTGTTTGATGAAACGTCACGATCGCAGGAAGTGAGCCATTGCTCAAAGCATGTAATAATAAAAGCGCGATAGTTCCCTGCAAGCCTAACTTGCATAAGTAGTGGTTAAGGAAGGGCCAACTTCCAGAACCTGTCACCAAACATGGGTGCTTCAAACACAAGGAGATGCTCCAGTGGAATTATGGGGAAAAATTCACTGCGAGTTCGTTCCGGACAGTCGAACCATTGATGTCAACCTGTTCTCCGAACATCCGGAGCGGATATATGACATTGTGTGGCAAAAATACCCAGCATTGGTTAATTGAAAACGAACTCTTTATAGCAAGACAACACAAGACCTCATACCGCTCGAAAAATCGGGAATAAACTTCAGGAACTTGAGGGAATCGAACAAAATCCACATCCAGTATATAGTCTAGACCTAGCTCTCTCAGATTGTTATTTGTTGCGCTCGAAATTTTTCTTCAACCAAGAGGAAGTAGTAGTTTCAGTGAAGGAGTTCTTCGCCTCGAAGGAGAAAAACTGGTATCAATGTGGGATCAAAGAACTGGCAGATAGGTGGCTTCCAATGGTGCAATACGATGGCCTCTACATTGAATGCTAGGTTGCTTTTGTTGTAACAACGAATAAAACAAATAAGTTACAAAAATATTGCAAAAGTTTTGACTCAACACACGCACACACAATAAATATATTCTTTTATTCTTTTATTTGTTTCAGTCATTTGACTGCGGCCATGCTGGAGCACCACCTTTAGTCGAGCAAATCGACCTCAGGACTTATTCTTTGTAAGCCTAGTACTAATTGTATCGGTATTTTTGCCGAACCGCTAATTTACAGAGACGTAAGCACGCCAGCATCGGTTGTCAAGCGATGTTGGAGTGGGGGACAAATACAGACACACAAACATATACATACATACACGCACACACACACACACACACACAC
>NC_068987.1:31441493-31442550 GCF_001194135.2 Octopus bimaculoides | reverse complement strand
ATTATGTATGTATAATTATGTGTGTATATATATATATATATATATGTGTGTGTGTGTGTGTGTGCGTGTGTGTGTATATAAATATATACGTATGCATGTATGTATATATATATATATATATATATGGGAGAATATACAAATAATAACAACAGACGAGGACAGGTGGTGTAAATAACAAAAGTATATATTAGTATGACGCTCGGGAATACGGAAAGTCTTTGACGTTTCGAGCTACGCTCTTCAACAGAAAGAATACGGAGACAAGGAGAAAAACACGGAGAAAAAAAATTGAATAGTGTTCAGTCAACGGTCAAACACACACACATATATATTACATACATACATATACGTACCGATCTTTTTATATGCATAATGATATCTACAAACAAAAAACAGCCTATATAATATTGTTTGTGATCATATACAATCACGAATGCAGCACCCTAACTATTAAGCCACGCACCTTTACGTATGTGCATGTGTGTGCGTAACATTACTTGGAGACGCTAGCCATGATAATATGTTCAATGTATGAAACTATTTGTAGCTCATAACTATACAATGTGTACACTAAACAATATTTATCTTTCACCAGATGGAATACTTTTTCTTAAATCTTACTTGAAGTAAACTATATAGGATATGATATGATGGACTCACCCGTTGAGGACGACGTAGGAACGTTCAGCTTTTGCCGAACGACCTGCACAAAATGAATTGTTTATAGTGATCAAGTAGGCGCAGGAGTGGCTGTGTGGTAAGTAGCTTGCTTACCAACCACATGGTTCCGAGTTCAGTCCCACTGCGTGGCACCTTGGGCAAGTGTCTTCTACTATAGCCTCGGGCCGACCAAAGCCTTGTGAGTGGATTTGGTGGTCGGAAACTGAAAGAAGCCCGTCGTATATATGTGTATATATATATATATATGTGTGTGTGTGTTTGTGTGTCTGTGTTTGTCCCCCTAACATCGCTTGACAGCCGATGCTGGTGTGTTTATGTCCCCGTAACTTAGCGGTTCGGCAAAAGAGACCTATAGAATAAGTACTAGGCTTACAAA
>NC_068987.1:31431477-31438918 GCF_001194135.2 Octopus bimaculoides | reverse complement strand
ATACATACATATACATACACACACACATATATATATATATAAGTGTAGGTTAAAGTAGTGAGGAAGGGCAAATAATTAGGCAAGATATGACAAGGACATTTAATTTAATTTAATTCAATTTAATTTAGCTACAATGTCTGTTTTTATGTTCAATTATGATAAAAACAGTTTTACATTAATCTGATGGATTACTCTATACTTTCGTAGAGTACAAATTTGTTATTCGTATACAACATCGTTGTTGACTGTGACTTCGGAGTTTCGGCCAGCTAAGCCATCGTCCGACGATGTGAGGTGTAGATGTATTGTAAGACGTTGGCTTTGCAACCACATGGTTCCGGATTCAGTCCCACAGCGTCGCCACTTGGGCAAGTGTTTTCTACTGTAGCCTCGAGCCAACGAAAGTCATGTGAGCGGGTTTGGTTGACGAAACCGGAAAGAAGCCTGTCGTGTGTGTGTGTGCATATACATATATATATATATATATATATATATATATATATATATATATATAGATATATATATAATAGGCGAAACGAAGATATTCTCTCAGCAAAGAACTCAAAGACAGGAATTATTTATATCTGTGAATATAGACATTGAGGTAAAAGCAGTTCGTAGCATATAAAATTAAGCGAATTGCTGGCCTTGTGCCATAATCTGAAACCTCTAGCTAGTCCCAGATTACATTTAGTTGAGCAGACTAAACACATTCTTATTTTTTTCATCAGAGAACTACATCACACAATGTAACCTTTTTCTTAGAGTGTAATATGTTATATGAAAGGGAATTATATCGCTATTTCTAGCAAATCAAGCAACCACGTAGAAGCTCTCTCACAGCTTGTACGACATGTAGTCTCTGTGTCAAACAGTTATTTGTCCACTGTGTCGACCTGAAGCCCTAAATTGAAATAGATGTTGTTACTGTTAAAGGCTTGTTGTTTAACCTAAAGTTAGCCCTCATCACGTATAAACTTATACTCAAAGTCTCCACGACAAACGCAGAGTCGTTATTCCTGTTATCAGCTCTATATCACAAGATCCATGATCACAAGATGATACCACCGTGATCATCTTGCAATCGAGTTGAATCGTTTTTGTATATGAAGAACGTCCTTAGCCAATATGTTTTTCCTCTTTTAGGGTGATATTTCAAGATTTAGCTGCTATCTTAAACAGATCGAGCACCCGCGTTCAAGTTCCCTCATTAACTCAGTCAAGACATCGTTGTATTTCTAGAATGAGCCCTGACATAAGAACCAGATATTCTGACTAAGACCGGCTTTTAACTTTATACATCCTACTCGGTGGTTCTCAACCATTTTTTTTTACCCGTGGACCCCTTTGATTCCTATTTTAGAAGGGTGGACCCTTATAGCCATTTAATGTTTTTAAAAAATCCTATTATATAGGATGTACCAAAATTAATTATTTCAATGAAATCGGGCAATTAAAATGAAAAACTGACAGAATTTTATGCTTATTACATAATTACGACACCAAAACTAATTCTGTAATATAAATTGGACATGGGCGATCGTTATATTCTTTCTTGTCTTGAGGTTCACAGCCAAACGGCTTGGTGCATTCACATGAAATATGGCACACATGTGGAGACGGTTGCATAGATTGGAATGCGGTCTGTATCTTTTTCCTAACCCCTATACTTACCGGGAAAATCCATTAAAACTCTTTTTAATGGAATTCCCCTGTTTGTTCCTCCATTAAAACAACCAGTTGCTCACACAGCCGGCATATATCATTTCGCTAGCAACAAGGGGAGTACAGGATGACAGTCAGCCAAAACTGTCACTATGCTGACTCTCTTCTTTCACCTCTTTGTGGGGTTAATAATCATCATCGTTAGTTACATTCAAACTACATAATACGCAGAATTGTCGGATTAAAACAGTAGGGTGTTTTGAGGGAGATTTGGGACCCGAAATGATAAGGTTGAAAAACGCCGTTATAGATTATGCCTAACCGAAAACGATCACAGCCATATCATCCAAACAGACCGGGTGAAACCGGGCTTAGCTGCTAGTAGATTTATAAATCTTACGTCAAAACTTTAGCGAATATTTTCAACATGTGCTTTGTCTCTATCCTTGCAAATTTCAGATCTATCCCTAGCATTGCGAAACACATTTTGAAGCATTTCAGAAGTAATCCCCTGCACTGCAAACTGAATGTGTTCTTTAAGTTCAGCTAAAAAATTGCTTCATCCTTGGGTTGGAGGTAGAGAAAATAATTGCAGCCAAATTGAAAAAAAAAAAAAAACTGTCGTGGACAGATAAGTTGGATCCAACAAAAATGAAAATAAAATTATGAAGAAATATATAAAAATAATGAAATTATAAACAAAATTAAAAATGTAGACACATTTAACACATATTAAACATGATAAAGAGATGAAAGTGAGTTCCTTTTTTTTAATTTCCGATTTCACTGAAATAATTCATTCTGGGACACCCTATGTTTTTATAATTAAATACTGTTAGGAATTTTATAAAATTTTTCTGTGTTGTAGAAGTATAACCAATTTATCACACATAAATTTTCATAATAAAATATTTTTTAGACCCTCAAGGGTTATATGAACCCCAGTTGAGAATCACTTGATTAAACATTATAGATACTGTAATTAATTGCCAGATAATGCCACTAAGTGGTCATTATCACTACTAGAAATAAGGAACAAACCTCTACCTCAAATCAAATCCTTGTGCTTGAAAGAAGGAAAGGTTGTGATCTGAGGGAAATATTGTTGCTATAGCTGGCAAATAAAGCGACAAAGTAGAAACTCACGTTGCATTGTTGTTGTTGTTTAACACGAGGTCAGCTCTGAACGAGCAGTCCAGTGACCAAAAACATTCCAATCGTGACCGTCTAATACCTGTTATCTTTTATCTTCTACTCGTTTCAGTCATTAGACTGCGGCCTGGCTGGGGTACCGCCTTGGAGAATTTTTCAGTTGAATGAATTGAAGCCAGTACTTATTTTTTAGGACTGGTACTTATTCTAGTGGTCTCTTGGGGACGTAAACACACCAGCACCGATTGTCAAGTAGTGGTGAGGGTTAAACACACACACACACACCACACACGCACACACCACACACACACTCACACATATACGATGGACTTTTTTCAGTTTCCGTCTACCAAATCCATTGTCTAATACATGCTAGTCATCAACTATAGCTCCGGGTCTTTGGTCAGCTCGAAGCTATAGTAAAAGACACTTGCCCAAGGTTCCACGCAGTGAGACTGAACCTGGAACCATGTGGTTAGGAAGCAAGCCTCTTACCACACAACAACGCTTGTGCCAACATATTATTTATTTTTTTCTGAGATAGAAGGATGGAAGGCAAAGCAACAAATATTAATTTGGCAAACTATGCTGCTGTCACCTTGAAGCTTTCTGGTTACATATCCGTACATGATCTTCTGCTGACATGCATACAGCGTTTCATCTGTCTGGCCTCTCATTGTGTGTATCATTCATCATTCATTTGGAAACACTTTCCGAAGTATTCCAGCTCTCATACTGTTACTCATATCTACCTTTTGTACGTAGATTTGAGCCACAGGTACGCTTCGACGCTTGTGGGGTTAATAGATAATGCCGAAGCGATGTAATGTGACTTTCAGAAGTTGTTCGTGTCGATGTAAGTACCTATGTGTTACACACACACACACACACACTTACACATATATGTATATATAGATTAGGCGTGTACTCAATTCTCTCGTAAAAAATACATCTGGATGTACATATTATTTATGTAATGAAGAAAGTACACAACATTACAAAACGGTGCCATTACATGTGTATAATGTTCCAAAAACATACAAAAAAAAAGCATACAGGAAACAGATTAGGAAACATATTGAAGCTAGTTATAAATATACTACACTACACTTCCACACTCATATATGTATGTATATACATGTATTTGTGCTTATATATGTGTGCGTATATTTAAGTACACATGTGTATATCTATACATGCATTCATTTGTATGTATACTGTATGTACGTTTGCGCATATATATGCATGTGTGTGTATGTGTATGTATGTATACACACACACACACACACATACACACACACACCCACACACGTAAATATAGCATATTTTGGACTTTTTCCAAAATATGAGAGCATTATTTTATTTTTGTCTCAGTGATATCTCGCAGTAATTTCTTAGAATGTTAAGTTCAGGAAAACACTATTTATTTCAGATTCGTTCAAATAAGATCGGTGGACTTCTGTCTCCATATGTGGGACGGAGCTGCTGCTTACACACACGCGTGCCCGCAGACTTTCCAAACTACATGTAGAAAAGTCCAACTGACTGATTAGCACGAAAATCAATCATCAAGAAACTCCAGCATCTTCTTCACAAGCATGTTGTCTTTTCACTCTGTGCTTTTACCACACTACAGCAGACTTTGTTCCCCAGAGCTGGTCAGTTGTACCGCTACAACACAGCACTCTTAAGTGATTCGTCTCTGCTTTTTTGGGTTGTATTGTGGAGGCGCAATGGCCCAGTGGTTAGGGCAGCGGACCCGCGGTCATAGGATCGCGGTTTCGATTCCCAGACCGGGCGATGTGAGTGTTTATTGAGCGAAAACACCTAAAGCTCCACGAGGCTCCGGCAGGGGATGGTGGAGAACCCTGCTGTACTCTTCCACCACAACTTTCTCTCACTTTTACTTCCTGTTTCTGTTGTGACTGTAATTCAAAGGGTCAGCCTTGTCACACTGTGTCACGCTGAATATCCCCGAGAACTACGTTAAGGGTACACGTGTCAGTGGAGTGCTCAGCCACATGCACGTTAATGTCACGAGCAGGCTGTTCAGTTGATCGGATCAACTGGAACCCTCGACGTCGTAAGCGACGGAGTGCCAACAACAACAAGTTCTCTGTATTATGTCTACATTAACAACTGAGCCCTTTCCTTATCATGAAGAGTTGCGCACCATCAACCTCACTGTCTCATTGGTGACCATCTTTAATCTAGCGGTAAGACGTCTGGAAAGGGAAACAGATGCAGTGGATGACCAAGATATCCTACTTGTTTCATCCATACTCTCTGCACTTCACAGGAGCCGCCTTTCCTTTCGTTAAACCATGAGGTTTGTTCTGCAGAGTTCGTCGGATCTAGTCTTCACAAGCCCATTCCTTAAACAGAACATCCTCTTTCTATATTACATTGTGAAAAAGGTTACATTGTGTGATGTAGTTCTCTGATGAAAAAAATAAGATAGCCATTCTTGAATGTGTTTTGTCTGCTCGACTAAAGGTAATCTGGGACTAGCTAGAGGTTTCAGATTATGGCACAAGGCCAGCAGTTCGCTTAATTTTATATGCTACGAACTGCTTTTACCTCAGAACATCCTCTTTATGTTTTTCTTGAATTATTTTCTTTCTATGTTTTTTTCTTGCAGATTTCAATAGTGGATTGTTGAAGAGGAACACCAGTCACAGAGAACTCGATTTCAATGTTCTCTAAAGACTGCAAGTATCAAGGATTCTGCTCTTCCTTCCAACGTAAACTCTTACGAAAAATAAATTCCATTGCAGTCATTGCTGTCATTTATCTTTCCTCAGCAATTAAATATGAAACCCCCAGGAACGCTTGGACAGTGTTAGTCTGTAACAGAGAAAATTAGATTAGAATTATGAAACAAAGTGTTCGCTGTTGTTATTGCCGTTGTTAACGTATTTAATGGAAAACATCGAACATCTAATTTGAAATAATTACGCCATGAAAAAATACATTACTCAATGACAAATATTATTACAATTAATTCGGCAAGCATGGGACATAATCACAGGAATGTTTCGGTCTTATTAAACTTCTTCAATGAGACAGGCTTCATTGAATTTGCTGAAGTAGTGATAAGAGAATCGTTAAATACGAGGGTTTGCAGAAAAGTTCCTAGCTTTGAGTAAACAAAGATCCAAGAGGATCAGTTAATTATGATTTTATTCAACATATTCCCCGCTCAGATTCACACACTTATTGCAGTGGGCCTTTGATTTTTCTGATCTCTGTAAAAGAATTCGGAATGTTGAGCTTCTAACCACGCCTTTCACGATAGCCTTAAAGCCAGGAACTTCTCAGCATCCTATCGTATATGTTCACATTTCTGATCATGCAGATATCGTACATGAGTAGGAGTAAAAAATTAATATACTGCAAATAATAATGATAATAATAACAACAACAACAACAACAACAATAATAATAATAATAATAATAATAATAATAATAATAATAATAATAATAATAATAATAATAATAATAATAATAATAATTATAATAATAATAATAATAAGACAAATACATAACAAAAACACCAGGACTGACAAATACATAAAAACACCAGGACTTACAAATATATATAAGATACAGAAAATTGCACTACTGGGCACTGCACACATCCTACGCAAAACACTTTCAATACAGTAACCATAAGAGCATCGCAGCAAACCACAGCACATACCCAAGGCACACAGAGCTGCGCTCGGTAGTGAAGTGAAAGCACGTTATAAAAATAAAACTACTGAATAATAATAATAATAATAATATATCACTGAGGTTAATTACTCTGAATGGTAAAGCAATAGCTAAGCTCAGGTTAGCATATTTGATGTAATGTGTATCAAAAATCGAATTCTAAATAATTATCTGTTGAAGAAAAAGACAACGCTAATTCAATTACTAATTGTATATGCTTCGGTCTTATTCGACCTCCTTAGTGAAAAGCGTCTCTAAATAAGAAACATAAGCGAAATATGTTGTTCGTTGTCGCTGCTTAATTCCTTTTTAACTTTGACTCAGCAGGTTGGAGCTGTATGCTGTTGTAGCTGTTGCTGTGGTTTACCTCTTGTGAAACCTAAACGACCAAGCTGAAGCCGTATGTTGTAGTTGTTGTTTTGTCCTGATTGAGTAAAATTATCATCATTGGCGCTCCAGTTTTGACCATTCCATCTTATGTCGGCGCAGCGTTTATCTTCTTTTATCATGCGTTTATCTTCTTTTGGCATCGGCCACATTAGATAGTGCAAGTTCTTGATACACGGTACTCGCTAAAAGACGAGTAAATTGTGATTTGAATGGTATTTAGCTCTTAGTTTAGTAGATCCATCGAATGTGCTGCAGTAGAAGAGCAAGACCATAACTCTTCAACTTTTTCTCCACATATGGATTTGATAAATGGAATGCACGAAATTCTCAACTCTTGAGTCACTTATGTATGCATGTATATATTATGTGTCCGTGTGTCTGGATATATATGTGTGTGTGTATGTATGTATGTATATGCATGTATGTATGTATATGCATGTATGTATATATATATATATATATAGATATACATGTGTGTATATTTGTGTGTGTATATATATATATATATATGTATATA
>NC_068987.1:31427702-31430234 GCF_001194135.2 Octopus bimaculoides | reverse complement strand
TGTGTGTGTGTGTGTGTGTGTGTGTCAGTGTCAGTGTGTTTGTGTGTGTCTACACAGTTGGCAAAAATTAGTAGTACCTGTATTTCAAAGGGCCAGCCTTGTCACATTCTGTGTCATGCTGAATCTCCCCCAAGAACTACGTTACAGGTACACATGTCTGTGGAGTGCTCAGCCACTTGCACGCTAATTTCACGAGCAATCTGTTCTGTTGAACCCTCGTAGTCGTAACTGACAGAGTATCAGTCAGTCACTATTTCGCTTAGGCACAGCGATATCAATAACTTCGTGTTAAAACTCAATATTAATATGCTTCAGAACGAATCTTCAGTCGAGTTCAGTGCAGTAACGAGAAATTAGAGTGACAAAGGAATAAACAATATTTTTGTCAACTTTTATTTTTATTGAGGCTTGCTTTTGATTTCGCATTTAAACAACATTCATTATGGAATAAGATCGGAGTTGTAGCAACAAGCAACGTAGTTTGAAACAGACAGGTTAAGAGAACGAAGACAAGGAAGTAGAAAACATTTAAGACAAAACCAGCCGATAAGAAGCTAAGTGCAATCGTGTACAATCGTGTACGATACATTAATTGTCAAAGAGAAAATCAACAGATTAAAAAACAAAACATAGTGAGAAGAGATCTAGTTATATGTAACCACGTTCACACACACACACACACTCGCACGTTCTGGGAGAGGTCTAACGTAATTTCATAAACGAAGAAAAGCTGGTAGATATTAGAAAAACTTCGAGAAAAGAAGAAAGTATGACAAGATAGAACAATTACTGAATTTGGGAAATGTTTAGTTCAGACGAGACAATGTCATAGATCAGTGATTCCCAACGTGGAACATACGCCTCACCGATGGGGGCCTGAGAAAATTGTAGTGGAGCAGGGATCAAATTTTTTTTCTTTTTTTTTTTTAAGTGGGACATGGAATGATGAAAATCTTTATTCACAGTAAACATATTACACCAATACTCTGTCTAACCCAAGGGTTCACAAATGGGGTCCATATGGCCCCTTAGGGACCATATAAGATGGGGGGGGGTCCACGCAAGAAAATAGTAAATTGTCAACAATAGTATTTTAAAGGCCCTTGAAAAATTTTTGCTCTAGATGTATGTATTGGCATATATTGCAAGAAATAACTAGGTTTCTTTCTCTGACGTTTTACATAGTTCAACCTACACAAGTTAATGTGTGAATTACAAAATAGGAATTTTGAAAGAAGTTTCTATAAAACTAGTTTTAAAACATCAAATGACTAGGTCCGTAGATAAAAAAAATGGTTGAGAACCCAGTCTAGCTAAAGCAATCCCTCCAGCCAAGCATATTGGGTGAAAACTGATACAGTATAGCGCTACTTTAATGCTCTAGTGTGGATATTTCTTTAAGGAAAGTATATAATTATGAAGCATAACGAATAAAGTTGTTTTTTGCCAACTACCAATATAACATAGATTTTTCGGATAAGTAATAACGGGGCCTGGTGGGGAATAGGTTGGGAAACACTGTCATAGACGATCTGCTGCTCGTATACAACATCAGAATGAATAATTTTTTCGAGCTCATTATCATATGCTTTAAGCATAATTGAACACTTATATGAAGATAAATACATTTTGACATCAAAATAAAAGCAGATTTAGAACATATGGAATTCCTATTGGTTCAACTAGTTATTATAGAAAAATATATAGTGTTATCTTATTGAAAATATCATCTCCAAGATAATTAAAAAAAAGAGCGTTGTAGCGAATTAATGCTGGGTAAGTTATAAAAGTTCAAGTTTATTAAGACTTTAAGATTCGCCTCTTGGCTTGCTAAATTTGATCTTCACAATGAATTGCATTCTACTCACAGTGTAGAGATCACATCATCATCATAAGTTGCTATACTTAAAACTACTTTAAAAAGAGTAACATTATTGTAACACACACATGCGCGCGCGCGTGTGTGTTTATTATACGAGTATGGAGGCGTCATTGTGCTCACATTTTTAGCCATTTGACATCCGGTGTGGACTTGTTTATGCCCTCGTGACTTAGTAGTTTTGTAATAGGATTACAGTACTATAAGTACCACATTCTAAAATAAGTTCTGGAATTGTCGTGATAGATTTAAACCCGTCAAGATGGTGCTTCAGTATAATGACTTAAGTTAAAGAATAAAAGAATGAAATGCTCATTGTTTACTATAAGTACTTAGCGTTAGTATTGCGCATTTTATATGTCAATAAATGGAAAAGGACATCGTCATTATTTCCTTTGGACTAATTGCAGGCCCACTTCGTTTCTGACGGTAACAACGACAAGGTTGTATTTGTAACTCGGTGCAGAACAAATGGTGTCAGGAACCTTGTCCGAAGAGTACCGTAAAAGTGTTTTTTTTTTTTCCTTACTGATGTTAAAAAGCCTCGCTACTTCACATTAACGAAAGCTCCATATAAATACACAAGTACAGTCTCACACAAACACTATACATACACACATATATGTCTCCTCCAATATATATATATATATATA
>NC_068987.1:31425820-31426854 GCF_001194135.2 Octopus bimaculoides | reverse complement strand
TCAGGATTGCAGGTCCGGATTCGGCCCGGAATGTTTGTAATTTACTCACAGAGCTGGCCCTTATATTATAAAAATTGTTATGGTACGAAAAAATTTGTCGCAAAAAGTCACATAAAAAAATTGCCGAAAACAATCACACTAATGAAAGCTTGGGAATCCAAAATTTCAGGATTGTGGGTCCAGATTTGGCTCGGAGTGTTTTTAATTTACTCACAGAGTCAGCCTGATTCCAAAATGGTATGATATGTTGGGCTACGGCCTCTAGGAGTAAAGTTGAAAAAGTGTGACACACTGACATTCACATTTATTGTATTGTATTATATTATATTATATTATTATATTACGGCAGCGACCTGGCAGAATCGTTAGCACGCTGGGCGAAATACTTAGCGGTATTTCGTCTGCGGTTAGGGTTTTGAGCTCGAATTCCGCTGAGGTCAACTTTGCCTTTCATCCTTTCGGAATCGATAAAATTAGTATCAGTTACGTACTGGGATCGACTTAATCCTTTTCCCCAAAACTTGAGGCCCTGTGCTTCCAGTAGAAAGGATTTTTAAAATTGAAGAAGTGTGACACTGGCATTCACATCTATTATATTAGATATCTTTTACTTGTTTCAGCCATTTGACTGCGGCCATGCTGGAACACCACCTGTAGTCGAGCAAATCTACCCCAGCCTAGTAATTATTCTATCTTATTGCCGAACCGCTAAGTTACGGGGACGTGAACACACCAGCATCGGTTGTCAAGCGATGTTGGACACACACACACACACACACACACACATATATATATATACATATATATATACGACGGGCTTCTTTCAGTTTCCGTCTACCAAATCCAGTCACAAGGCTTTGGTCGGCCCGAGGCTATAGTAGAAGACACTTGCCTAAGGTGCCACGCAGTGGGACTGAACCCGGAACCATGTGGTTTGTAAGGAAGCTACTTACCACACAGCCACTCCTGCGCCTATATGTCTAATTTTGGGGAAACTTTATTTAAATTTATTTCAATTTATTTCGTCTCACGCT
>NC_068987.1:31418770-31421421 GCF_001194135.2 Octopus bimaculoides | reverse complement strand
ATATATATATATATATATATACATACATATCTATGTGTGTGTGTGCATATGTGTATATATATATATATATATATATATATATATACTAGCATACCCATGCCGTCAAAAATGTCGACAGTTCTATTAATCATAGGTGCATCAATGCAATGCACTTCTCGAGCCATCAATAATGACAGAGTTATTGTTCAAAAACTTACTAAATGAAGATAGATAATTAGATGATGAGGAAGTGAATAAAAATGCCAAAATAACATGAAAATATGAAAAAGGCAGAGTCGGGAGAATTTCTTCTTTACGGTATCTGCGGTAAATTTGCCCTTAGAAGTTGAAATACGTCACAGGCATATTTTAAGAAACCTAAAGTTCGCTTATGCCTAAACACAGCCTGGCGCTGATACTGCTGAACTTCTCCCGACTTGGCGTCTAATAGCACGGCTTAGTCAATACTGTTGACTATGTTTTAGTTAAAGCTACGACTCAAAGCTACTTCTCTTTGATATTTCTCTCTAATAACGGCTAGATTTAAAGGGCCACAATACATGTATTTAAGCGCTACTAATAGTTTCATATGTTTAGAAATACTCAAATGTATTCTTTAGCTAAGAGAGACGTTTATTACTTTAAAAGACCATAAGCCCAATTTTCACGATAATCCTACTTGCAGATTGTTACATCCAGCGATATCTGAAATTGGGCAAGTAGCTAAAAAATAAAAAAAAAACAGAATTAGGGAAATTACTGGACTTCAACAATGGAATAACAGTTTTACTGAAATAGATTGGTTTAAGAACATTAAGAATAAGAATAAAGTTAAAATTATCCAGTTTGATATTATCCCTTTATATCTAGATCGCTGCTTAATAAATTATTGAATTTGTTAAATCATATGTTGATATTGACTCTATAGACCTAGATTTTATCAGGCATGCGAAGAAAACACTATTGTTCAGTAAAGGATTGGCATGGGTAAAAACGTCGTATAGTAACGAACTGTTTGATGTATCTATGGGGGCACATGATAGTGCTGATGCCTGTGATCCTGTGGGTTTACTTATATTAAACACATTGATATATAGATACCCATCTCATGACTTTGGCCTATACCGTGACGACGGTTTAGGAATTTCCCATGGGTGTGATTGAACGTTGATATGTTCGCGTCTTTTTTCTTGGATTCTAACCCGCATGGATATACGCAAGATTGCACCTAAAGACTTACGCTCATGGATCTACGCAGGATTGCACCTAATCACTCATGCTCTGGTTTCTATAACTTCTGAAAGCTAAACTCTGAACTTTTATGCTTCTTTTTTCTTCCTTCTTTCCATCTCCTTATTCTTTTATTCTTTTCCGCTATGCCGTCATCTTATCAATAATATATACTATTCCCAATTTCCCTATTCCCCCCCCCATTTGTCTCTGATGACGGAATATCTCATACTCGAGGATATCCCAGAAACAGCTGTAACATTTTGCATTTCTTCCTATAATAATATTGTTTATGACTTGAGACGTTTGCCTTGCCTTAATGTTTGCAGTAGTAAGGGCAGCTACTGACTAGCACCACATGCTAGAAGAAGACATCAAATGGCTCTAAAAATACCTTACTTATCACCTAGACACGGGCTGAAAGCGAGATAAATGATTATAATAAATATGAATTCACTTTAACCAATTTATTCACTGCTGAATTATTTTAGTTATTCACACGTGGCTGAGATGAACGAACTAAATTTCTCTTGTATATAAATGTGAACATTTGTATATGCACTGTAGATGCGTTGTTCGTATGCTATGTATAAATGGTAATAATTTGTACTTTGATTTATGTCATACTGAAGACGGTGGAGGCGCAATGGCCTAGTGGTTAGGGCAGCGGACTCGCGGTCATAGGATCGCGATTTCGATTCCCAGACCGGGTGTTGTGAGTGTTTATTGAGCGAAAACACCTAAAGCTCCATGAGGCTCCGGCGGGGGATGGTGGTGAACCTTGCTGTACTCTTTCATCACAACTTTCTCTCATTCTTACTTCCTGTTTCTGTTGTACCTGTATTTCAAAGGGGCCAGCCTTGTCATACTCTGTGTCACGTTGAATCTCCCCGACAACTACGTTATGGGTACACGTGTCTGTGGAGTGCTCAGCCACTTGCACATTAATTTCACGAGCAGGTTGTTCCGTTGAAAGGATCAACAGGAACCCTCGACGTCGTTAGCGACGGAGTGCCAACAACATACTGAAGACGGTAAAGGGTATTACATCTCTAAACCAGAAATCAATCTATGGCTAGACCTTTTAAAAATATTGTTTTTGTTCATTTACCGCGCTCTCAGACCGTGTCTATGTAATAAATAAGGTAGTTTTAGAGCCATTTAGCGTCTTCTTCTAGAACGTGGCGCCACTCAGTAGCTGCCTTGTTGTAATTATATTTACTAGCAGGACCCGTTAAAAATTCACGGAAAGCTTTAAAAATGTAAGGCGCAGGAGTGGCTGTGTGGTAAGTAGCTTGCTTACCAACCACATGGTTCTGGGTTCAGTCCCACTGCGTGGCACCTTGGGCAAGTGTCTTCTACTATAGCCTCGGGCCGACCAAAGCCTTGTGAGTGGATTTGGTAGACGGAAGCTGAAAGAAGCCCGTCGTATATATGTATAT
>NC_068987.1:31412972-31416033 GCF_001194135.2 Octopus bimaculoides | reverse complement strand
TATATATATATATATTCTTTTATTCTTTTATTTGTTTCAGCCATTTGACTGCGGCTATGCGGGAGCACCGCCTTTAGTCGAAAAAATAGGCCCCATGACTTATTCTTTGTAAGCCTAGTACTTATCCTATCGGTTTCTTTTGCCGAACCGCTAAGATACAGGGACATAAACACACCAACATCGGTTGTCAAGTGATGTTGGGGGACAAACACATACATACACGCACACACACACATGCACACACACATACATACATATATATGACAGGATTCTTTCAGTTCCCGTCCACCAAATCCACTCACAAGGCTTTGGTCGGCCCGAGGCTATAGTAGAAGACCTTTGCCCAAGGTGCCACGCAATGGGACTGAACCCGGAACCATGTGGTTGGTAAGCAAACTACTATATCTATATATATACATATATATCTTAGGGTTATGAATTTTGATTTTTTTAAAGTAAACAATTTACTGTACTAAAAGTCGATGAACAATTTTATATAAATAGAGAAAATAAACTTTATATTAAAGGCTTTTAAAAAAACATCACCCCCAACTGAAGAAATCTAACACCACTTTTGACCCAAATCCTGCAAAATTCTAGGCGGGTTCATAATGCCTACTCAAGTTTTTACCAAACTTGATGCGCTGACTTAATGCAATGCAGAAACAGTATATGTCAAATTTCAGCTTTCAAGTTTAAGTAGTTTAGGAGTTATAGAGTTTTTAATTTGATACCATTTAGGCCCCACTTTAGGAAAATCCTCTTCCTTTTCTTTTTATTTCTGTGACACTAAAACCTCTGACTATATTAACTGTTTTTCAGAATAGTAGGCTTATCCAACTAGAGTATCTAAAATAATGTCTCATAATAGTAGTGGTTGTTTCACTAAAAGAAACCCCCAGAATCTGGACGATGAATCTCGTGCAATTTCAAGACTCATATAAGAAAAGAAGACCTGTTCCTCTTGAAGAGCATTCTTTGGAAAACAACTGCAGGATACCAACGAAACTTCAAATTGTCGGTCGTTACCTGTTCCTTGGAGGTACCATCAAAGGAAGGAAAGAAAGAACAAAGGAAATTTCGAAAGAAGTAAATCTTTTATGGCAAAAGAAATTAAATTTCTCATATTTATCAATTCAAAATGTACAAGCAAAAGTAGAAAAAGTGCTGAATACCTACGATAAATGTGTAAAACGAGGAGGATACGATTTATTGAAAGGATTTTTTGACATCACAAAGGAAAACGGTGAATGGCTGTGCAGTGAGGATAGAAGGTTATATTATCTTCAAATTGAAAGCCAGGGATAAGCTGGATATGGAACTGAAAAGACAGCCACTTAAAAATCTGTCCATCCATCCAAAAGAAAAAAAGTGTCCTTAATGCCAACTTCAACCAGAGCAACTCCAGTGTCATCGTCAACATCTGAAGCAGAGACTGAAAGTGAATATCAAGAGTCTGAAAAATCAGATGAAGAAACCACGCAAACAAGGAGGAAGTACAGCAAAACTGTAACTGCAACCAAGTTAGTAATATCTTCCAAGCTATCAACCCAAAAAGCAGTAACAGTTTGTCGACAATTATCTCAAGATGGGGTCAATGTCGAGACTCCTTCCCAATCTGGTATTTTACAGATCGACTATCAAAGAAGCTGTTAAACTACATAAGGAAATGAAGAAAACACTAGGTTTAGAAAACTGGTCATTGCATTTTGATGGTAAACGTATTGATGACCAAAAATACCAAGTGTTAGTTTTAAAGAATGAACAGAGAAGTTAAGTTAGAAGCACTCCAATTACCAAAAGGAAAAGCTGATGCTGTTGTGAATGGAATAACAACTCTGTTAGATTAATACAATTTATAGAACTGTGTAAATATGACTGTCGCTGATACAACGAGTGTGAGCACTGGGAAAAGAAATGGCATTGTCATTCAGTTGCAAAAACTGTTTGCTCAAAAGGGCTTGAAAAAACTGCAATTTATTGGTTGTCAGCATCATATCCTTGATAGAGTTCTTCGTATTGTGATGGAAAACGAACTTGGAGAAAAAAAAAATCATCTTCCAAAATTGAATATACATTCATCCCAGAGCTTCTAAGTAATTACGAGAAACTCCAGGTTAATTTCAACAATGGTGAAGAAGACATTGCTGAATCAGCAGGATGGTGAGATGACATGAAATTTCTATTTCATACGACCAGACTTTTTCGTTTCTTTGGTTTACTGACTAAATGTTCCATGCACATGATTATCAGAAGTTATGTGGCAGCCTGCAAGTTCATAAAAAAGCATTGAACTCTGCAAAAAAACCTTTGGAGTCGAGAACCATCAAAACTGGGAATTCCCAGAACAAATTAGAGTGCAGAGCAGGTAATCAAGTGCCTTCAAGATCTTTATGATATTTGCAAAAAGAAGGAGAAACTTCAGCTTCCATTCATTTTATCTAACAAAACATATTAATTCTCTGATATGCTTAAAAATTTGCTAACATTCAGCACCTTTTTTCGTATACAGTTATTTAAAATTGGAATTAAACCTACAAAGTTAAAAATATGAATTGTTTTTAATTTTGTATGTTATCAAATGCTTGTAGTGGCCTCTGTCTTAAGATAGCCTAGTTTTGAATCTTTGCATTGAGCAATTACAATTCAGTATTCTTAAAAATGTATAAATACACTTTTATTCCACATCTCTTTTGCTATTACAAGGATTTAGAAAGCGGAAATACTGAAGTATGAATCTAGTGCCACCTAGTGTTTATAGTTTTAAAAGCCCATAACTCGGAAACTACTTCAACCAGAAGCTTAAATTTCAGATGTACTATTTCTGCATTGCATTGAGTCAGCACACCAAGTTTGGTAAAAACTTGAGCAGGCGTTATGAACCCCACTAGAATTTTACATGATTTGGGTCAAAAGTAGTGATCGGTTTCTTAAGTTATGTGCGACGTTTTTTCAAATAAAGCAAAATAAATGTTACTTTCCTGACTTTTATGAAATTGTTCATCGAATTACAGTATAGCGTTATTTGGTTATGAAAAAGTCATAACGCGAATATATATAT
>NC_068987.1:31411820-31412728 GCF_001194135.2 Octopus bimaculoides | reverse complement strand
ATATAAACAAATAATAAATGAGTATATGCATATATACGTACAGGCATGTGCATACCTACGTCCACCTGTATATATAGGTGCATATCTGGGTACAGAACATTGCAAACAAAACGTAGACAAGAAAATAATAATAACCAGAGTACAGAAAACACACAAGCCACATAGAGAACATTTTCCTTCATCAGCTACCCCCGTTTTAACACCGGCGTTTCGAAGATGATGCTTATCCCACATCGAGATGGCTGTTCGTCGTTACTACCATTTTAACCCCAGGCGGATCATCCGCCAGCTGGTTACCGATGCAACCTGCATCCTGTATATATTGCAAGCAGGACAGCGAACCCCTACCATCTTTTAACAGACGACGGGATCACAATGCCGAACGGTTTCGGGCTTCTTGTGCCCATCTTGATGTGGCGGTAAACATTATTTCTTAGTATAGTTACTACTCTCATCTCTTATAGAGATTTTCTAACTAGCTACTTTGCCTGTTGCAAGATCAGCAATTCATGGTCGCTTAGTCTTCTATATACTGCGAGCTGGAGCGAATTCCTGTTACTTCTAGCGGTCGGGTGTTCATGACCGTAGATGAACAGAAGTAGCCCGAAAACGTTCGGTCTCGTGTTCTCGTCGTCTGCTAGAAGATAGTAGGTGTTCGCTTCGCTGCTTGCAATATATACAGGGTGCAGGTTGCACCGGTAACCAACTAGCGGAAGATCTGTCTGGGGTTAAAATGGTAGTACCGTTGAAAAGTCATATTGATGTGGCGATAAACATTACTTCTCTGTATAGTTACTACTTTTATCTCTTATAGAGATTTTCTAACTAGCTACTTTGCTTCTGTGTGTGTGTGTGTGTGTGTGTGTGTGTGTGTGTGTGTGTGTGTGTGTGTGTGTGTGTGTGTGTGT
>NC_068987.1:31405916-31408128 GCF_001194135.2 Octopus bimaculoides | reverse complement strand
ATATATATATATATATACCCTTTTTCCCCCTTTCTTTTACAATATTTCCACCCTTAAGGCGGCGAGCTGGCAGAAACGTTAGCGGGCCGGGCGAAATGCTTAGCGATATTTTGTCTGCCGCTACGTTCTGAGTTCAAATTCCGCCGAGGTCGACTGGCCTCATCCCCCAGAATTTCGGGCCTTGTACCTAGAGTAGAAAAGAATATTTCCACCCTTTCTTCCCGTTTGATCTCTCTCTCTATATATATATATACATACATACATACATACATACATACATACAAATGTACGTACGTATACACAATTGTGTATGCATATAGGAAGGAGATACACAACAGTAAAATATCTGTAATCATACAGATGTACTTACATACATGCACACATAAATACATAAATATATATATATGCTGTGTGTGTGTGTGCAAATGTGTGTGCCACTGTGAGCGCTAGCGTATGCGTGATAGTCTTTGTGCATGTTTGTGTATGTGTGCGCCATCGCGCCCGTTTACTTTGGTTGTAAATAATATATATATATATATATGTGTGTGTGTGTGTGTGTGTGTGTGTGTGTGTGTGTAAATATATATATATATCCAACTCTTCGAAACGCCGGTGTTAAAACGGGGGTAGCTGATGAAGGAAAGTGTTCTCTATGTGGCTTGTGTGTTTTCTGTACTCTGGTTATTGTTATTTCCTGTCTACGTTTTGTTTGCAATGTCCTGTACCCAGATATGCACCTATATATATACAGGTAGACGTAGGTATGCACACACCTGTACGTATATATATGCATATACTCTTTTATTATTTGTATATATATATATATATATATATATTGTATATATATAATACAGAGAGAGAGAGAGAGAGAGAGAGTTGGATAGATAGATAGATAGATAGATAGATAGATAGATAGATAGGTAGATAGTCAGGCGGAGAAAGAGAGAGAGAGAGAGAGAGGAGAGTGATTGAAAGAAAGGGACAAAGAAAAGCAGCGAAGGCTATAGAATCTCAATGAAAATTATTCAGTAGTAGTAATGGTGGTAGTAGTAGTAGTGGTGGTGGTGGTGGTGGTGGTGGTGGTAGAAACAGCAGCATCAGAAGATGTGATTGTATTAGTGGCTGTTGTGATGTTACTGGTGGTGATGATGATGACGATGATGATGATGGCGGTGATGGTTCAGATGTTAGGTTGTTGTTGTTGTTGTGAGAGGGTGGTGGCTATCGTGACGGTGGTGGTTGTTGCGATGCCAGTGGTTGTTTGTGGCGGTGGTAGAGGGTGGTGGTGTTTGGTAGCCCGTGCTGGTGGTGTGTAATGTTATTTAAGGATGGCGGTGTTGACTGTGAGAAATATCTCCGAGAGATATTGGATCTCGTAAAGCTTAAAATAAATCAGAAAATTCAAAGAATACACAAGACAGAATAAGAATGAAAAGGTTGTGAAGAAATGACTGAGAGAACGAGAGAGATCGAGAGAGAGAGAGAGAAGACGGGAGGAGAGAGAGATGAAGAGAGCAAGAACATGTAAGGGAGGGAGAGAGAGAGAGAGAGAGAGCAAGAATGGGAAAGAGAGAGAAAGATAAAGAGAACATTTGAGGGAGGAGAGAGAGAAAGAAACGAAATAGAATTGGAATACAGAGAGGAAAAGTGATAAAGGAAGTGTTAGAGAGAGAGAGAAAGAGAGAAGAAACGAGGCCGAGAAAGAGAGAGAGAAAATAAGTGAGGGAGAGAGGGGAGAGAGAGAGAAAAGCCAAAAAGAAAAGGAAGAAATAAGGGGAGAGAAGGTGATGTTAGAAATAAGAAAGAAGGAAAGAGAGAGGGAAAGAGAGCATGAAAGAGAAACAGAGAGAGAAATGGAGAGAGTGAAAGAGAGAGAGAAATAGAGAGAGAAATAAAGAGGGAAAGCAAGAAATCAAAAGAGAATGAAAAATAAAAGGAGAAAGAAAAAAAAGCGATAAAGAAAGAGTGTTATAGAAAAAGAGAGAGGGGGGAGATCGCGAGAGAGAGAGAGAGAAGGGAGTAACAGGTGCGTCTTGTAAAGAATGGAAAGATGAAGTGGGAAGAGGTGACGTAGGCGAGCAGGCGAAGAAGGAGGGGAGGAGGAGGAGGAGGAGGAATTAGTGTTCCAGATGTTTTGTTCAGATTGTCACTTCTGGTTTTCCTCTTTCTCACTGCTGCCACTGTTTATAGAGAATTTGGTGTAGTGATAGTA
>NC_068987.1:31403008-31404769 GCF_001194135.2 Octopus bimaculoides | reverse complement strand
GTTGTGATGGTGTTGGTGGTTGTGGTGGTGGTGTTGGTGGTTGTGGTGATGGAATTAATGACGGTAATGTTACTGGTGGCGGCGATGGCGGTGGTAGTGGTGGTGGTTGTTATGGTGATAGTGGTGCTGATGATAATGTTGATGGCGGTGGTGGTAATGGTAGTGGTGGTGGTGGTGGTGGTGGCGGTGAGAGATGAAGACGATGATGATGATGATGATAGTAGCAGTAGTTATGATGCTGGTAATGATGATAATGATGATTGTAATGATGGTGATGACGATGACGGTGGTGGTGATAGTGTTGATAATCATGATGATGACGATGATAATGATGATGAATGTGTTTGTGATAATGATGCTTCTGACGGTGATAGTGATGATGATGATGATGAGGAGGAGGAGGAGGAGGAGGAGGAAGAGGATGATGATGATGGTGATGGTGATGGTGATGATGATGATGATGATGATGATGCGATTGTTGCTGTTGCTGCTACTACTGCCGATGATGATGATGATGATGATGATGATGATGATGATGATGATGATGTCTATGCATTTGGTGGAGTTATGACTTATTGGCCGTTGTCGAGAGCACCATCTCCACCACCTCCACTACCCACTGTTTTTTACTAGTAACATCACTACAACCTAACCAACACCCTCACCAGAAACACCACCCTCACTACAAACACCACCACCGCTCTCAGTACAATCCCAGTACTGCCACCTATACAACCTCTATCGCCAACACTAGCACTACCGCCATCCTAACCATGACCACCAGCTACTACTACCATCACCACAACTACTACCACTACCACCAACCACCAACTTACCACTGCCACTTCTACCACAACAACCATTACCACCACCTCTACTACTAACCACCACCTCCACCACAACCTCCACTACCACAACCAGTACCACAACAACGGCCACCACCACCACTACTACCACCGTTTCTACCACCAATCCTCCTACCATAACCAAACCAACTGCTAGAAATAGTAAACGAAATTCCCTCAAATCTCTCTCTACCGTCTTAAAAAACAAATGACACATTGACCAGTAGTCTTTCCTAGACATAGAGAAAGACGTGATGGTCATAGTTAGAACGTCTTTGTGTGCACAAACAGACAACATCTGCAACAACAACGGTGATACCACTCTCTTACTATGATAGAACTATATGTAGTCATTTGATCTGGTAGAAATAACAGCTAAATACCTCTCGCCGAACATTGTGGGATCTTAGAAAAACAAAGGATATATTGGAGACCCTGGAGCTGGATACACTCTATTGCACTTTGGTAAAAGACAGGGTGGTCACGATTGAAATGTCCATTGAATCAGGAGTGACCTTGGGTTACATAGCAGTAACAACATGAACTATGGACGTCATTCGATCCATGAGTTGATTCAATCTGATAGAAAAAAACAACCAAATCTTCCTCATATTGCACTGTTGCCATTAAAAAAAAAGAGCATTGGATAGCGTAGTCCCAGGTTTACTATGCCGTATAAAGGAAGATGACCATGGCTGGAGCGTCTTTGACTGGTGTGGGTGCGTGGGTAAAAAGTTTGCTCTCCAACCATGCTGTCTTGGGTTCCGGCCCATTGTGTGGCACCTTCGGCAAGTGTCTCCTATTAAAGTCCCTGGCTGACCAAAACCTTGTGAATGAATTTGGTAGACGGAAACTGAAAGAAGGCCGTCGCGCGCGCGCATATTTATATATATATGCAAACTGACAGACATATATA
>NC_068987.1:31395801-31400752 GCF_001194135.2 Octopus bimaculoides | reverse complement strand
TGACACGAGGAGATATTGATAAATCGGGTATAGCTGATCATGTATGGCAAAATGGAGACCACCTCCCCCTGTGGGATGAAGTTAAAATAATAGACAGGGAACAACACTGGAAAATACGAAAACTAAAAGAAGCAGCACATATGCTAGGACACAACAACCTCCTAAGCAGACCGAGTGCAGATATGAATAGCATATGGGAACCGGTATTGAGAAAGGATAGAAAAATAATAGATTTATAAGCCCAAAAATTCACTCCATAATTGCCGACGGGCATATGGCGTAGTGGTTAAGAGCGCGGGCTACTAACCCCAAGACTCCGAGTTCGATTCACGGCAGCGACCTGATTAATAATAATAGTAATAATAATAATAATATAATAATAGTAACATCGTTAGGAATGAAAACCCAGGTTCAAAATTTCCCCAAGACATCCGACGAAGGCTGGTGGGTATATCAGCCGAAACGTTGTGTTAACAACAAACAAAATGAGGACAAATATCCGTCAAATGTAAATAATGTTAAAAATAATGGTCATTACATATTTTTCCTTTATTGGAGCAAATTTAGCTTACAGTTTATAGTAAACAATATAGATACATTATTGAGCTATTTTTGATGAAAGTAGCATTAATTTTCTTAGGTCATTCGATTTTCCTCGATTGATCAAAAGACCAATTGAGTAAGCTTGTCAGTAATACACCTATAATTATTACTGGAGACAACTGTAAGTCAAATTTGTTCCAATAAAGGAAAAATATATAATGACCATTATTTTAGACTTGTTTCTTATATTATTGGGATCACCAATACTTTATTATCTCCCCTTCTTTCTACCTCTCCTGTCAAACCTCTTTTCCCCTCAACCAGTCGCCATGCTTGGTCGATCGCTAAATCCACAAGTTTTTTTTTTTTTTATCTCTCTTGTTTATTTTCTCTTATTTCTTTCTGTTGAAGAGCGTAGGCTCGACACGTAAAAGACTTTCTCACTTTCCCGAGCGTCAAACTACTACACTTACTTGTTGTTCATACACCTGTCTTCGTCTTTTGTTTTTCTGTAAATTTCAACTATATAAATATATATAGTTAATTCGAGGAAGTTAGATCCACATTAGGATTATATAATCCAAAAGATTCCACTGGTTAATCACTATCATATAATGCGAAAGTCACTGCAATATGTAAGGGATTATTGTAGTAATACATATTATCAATATTGAAAGAAAGTAAATGGAGAAAAATGGATGTATGAATAATTCATTTACTCTTACTCTTTACTCATTTACTTGTTTCAGTCATTTGACTGCGGCCATGCTGGAGCACCGCCTTTAGTCGAGCAAATCGACCCCAGGACTTGGATGCCTAGTACTTATTCTATCGGTCACTTTTGCCGAACCGCTAAGTTACAGGGACATAAACACACCAGCATCGGTTGTCAAGCGATGTTGGCGGGACAAACACAGGCATACAAACACACACACACACACACACACACACACATATATATATATATATATATATATATATATATATATATATATACATATATACGACGGGCTTCTTTCAGTTTCTGCCTACCAAATCCACTCACAAGGTTTTGGTCGGCCCGAGGCTATAGTAGAAGACACTTGCCCAAGGTGCCACGCAGTGGGACTGAACCCGGAACCATGTGGCTGGTAGGCAAGCTACTTACCACACAGCCACTCCTGCGCCTAAGAAAGGTATAATTTTTTAAATACATGGGGCAGAACTTCATCAGGGTTATTACGAGCTTACAGAACTAAGGCTAACATTTTTCTTTGAAGGATACTTACAGAATATTAATATCAATATTTATGATGGTGAAGATGATGATTATCACCATCATCAATGGTGGTGATGATGATGATGATGATGATGATGATGATGGTGATGATGATGAGTATGATGGTGAGGATGGGGATGCTGACAGTTAGCGGTAAGTAAAGATGATGGGGATGATTCTGAATATAACCACTGCAAATACAAGTACGTTTATAACAGTAGAGAAAGAAGGAGAAAGACAGAGAGAGAGAGAGAGAGAGAGAGTGAGAGAGAGAGAGTGAGAGAGAGAGAGAGAGAGGGAGAGAGAAAGAGAGAGGGAGGGAGAAAGAGAGAGAGAGAAAGAGTGAGGGATGACGACGGAGAGAGAGAGAGAGTGAGAGTGATGGATAAAGGGGAGAGGAAGTTAGACAGAAAAAAATGTGGAGGGAGCAACTACTGCAATTGTGACTACCGCTGCTGCTACTACTACTGTTACTACTACTGCTGTTGCTGCTACAACAACAATTACTACTACTACTACTACTACTACTACTACTACTACTACTACTGCTGCTGCTGCTGCTGCTGCTGCTGCTGCTACAACAACAACTACTACTACTACTACTACTACTGCTGCTGCTGCTGCTGCTGCTGCTGCTGCTGCTGCTGCTACTACTACTACTACTACTACTACTACTACTACTACTACTACTACTACTACTACTACTACAATAAAAGCCATCTGTGAAGATAAGTAAAAGCAAGTTAGACGAAAATGTTTGGAATTTCGTAGGAAATAAAATATAACAGGTAGTTGTATGTGCTGTGGTTGTGTGGTGATGGTGGTGGTGACGGTTGTGGTGGTGATGGTGGTGGCAGTAATGGTTATAGTGTTGTGGGTTGTGATAGTAGCGATAGTGAAGGTAGTGCGACGAGCGTGGCAGTAGCGGTGGTGGTGTAGTGGTCCTGGTGGAATTGTAGTGATGGTAATTGTAGCCTCGTGGTATGGGTTACGGTGGCAATGTAGTGGCTTTGGTAGCAGTAGCAGTGGGTGTATTGTGGAAGTGCTTCATTATACTATCTTTTATCTTTTATTTGTTTCAGTCATTAGACTGTGACCATGCTGGGGCACCGCCTTGAAAGATTTTTAGTCGAACGAATCGACCCCAGTACCATATTTGTTTTCTTTTAAGCCTGGCAGTTATTCTATCGTTCTCTTTTGCCGAGCCGTTAAGTTACGGGGGGTCGTAAACAAACCAACACCGGTTGTCAAGCAGTGATGGAGAACAAACACAAAGACGCACACGCACATGCGCGCACACACACACGCACGCGCACACACAAACACACACACACACACACAAATATTTCAAAGAATTAATAAAAACATAGCAAACGGAAAATTTGTTGCTAATTCCTCATCAGTCAACGTCGAAGAGATCATAACAGTTTCGCACCGCGATTATTACTATTACCTTTCCTCTCTCTGGCGCCAATTGCAAAAAGCCATATATGTATATGTATATATATATATATATATGTATGTATGTATGTATGTGTGTGTGTGTGTGTGTGTGTGTGTGTGTACTATGGGCTTCTTTCAGTTTCCGTGTGCCAAAACCACTCACAAGGCTTTGGTTGGGAAGAGCCTATCGTAGAAGACACTTGCCCAAGGTGCCAACAAGTGGGACCGAACCTGGTGCCATGTGCTTGGGAAGCAAACTTCTTACCACACAGCCAGGCCTGCGTCTTGTAATGGTTTTGTTACTTGTGATATTGTGATGGCTATGGTGGCTCCTATAGTATTTATTATAGTGCATTGATTGTAGCAATTAAAGTGGTTGTGGTAGTTGCGGTAAATAAGTATAGTAGTGAGCTGGTTATGGGGATAGTGTAGTTAGTAGTTGTAGTAGCGTTATTGTGTTAATTATTATTATTATTATTATTATTATTATTATTATTATTATTATTATTATTATTAGTATTATTATTATAATATTATTATTATTATTATTATTATTATTATTATTATTATTATTATTATTATTATTATTATTATTATTATTATTATTATTATTATTAAGGTGGAGAGCTGGTAGAATCCTTAGCACACCGGGCAAAACGTTTCGTGGCATTTCCTCCTTTATGCTTTCACTTCAAATACCGTCGAGGTTGACCTTGCTTTTTAAAATCCTTTCGTCGTTGATAAAATAAGTACCAGTAAAACACTGGGGTCGATGTTATCGACTGACCCACTTCCATGAACTTGCTGGCCTTGTTCCAAATTTTGAAACCAATACATGGACATATATTGAGGCGGCAAGCTGGCAGAATCGTTAGCACACCGGGCAAAATGCTTAGCGGTATTTGGTCCATTGTGACGCTCTGAGTTCAAATTCCACCGAGGTCGACTTTGCGTTTCAGAATCCTTTCGGGGTCGATAAAATAAGTTCACTGGGGTCGATCGAATCGATTTACTCACTATCCCGAAATTGCTGGCCTTGCGCCAAAATTGAGACCAATAACTATGATTGTAAAAGTACTGGTGAGATATGAGTAAACAATTTGATTAAATACTTCACGTTATTTCTTCCTCTCCATCAATAATTGACGCATACACACACGTACACACACACACGCCCATACACACACGTACACACACGCCCATACACACACGCAAATGTATATATGTATACACATGTGGTTTCAGTTTTAGGAGATGGGCTAGTCAATTACATCGATCCCAGTGCCCAAAACTGGTTCTACTTTATCGACTCTGAAGCAGTGAAAGACAAAGTTGACCGCGGTAGGCTCTGAATTCATAACACACACACCAGCATCGGTTGTCAAGCGATGTTGGGGGGGATAAACACAGACACACAAACATATACACACACATACATACATATATATATATATATAGAGAGAGAGTTATTAATATTTCTAAGTCTCTCTAAAGGAGACTACGGCAGCGGTACTGGAAATTAATAGTTATCGCCAAGCCAACATGGCAGTCCCAAAATTAGGACGAAAGCTGCCGTGAATTAGCTCCAAGAAGCCATCGCCTCTAGCTAGCTATGTGACACACGAAACCTGTGTCCTTTATAACCTTCGAACAGGGGAGGTCAGCAGTTTCCCCTTGCTGGTTTGGCATCTGCAGGTTTCGTGTGTC
>NC_068987.1:31392796-31395507 GCF_001194135.2 Octopus bimaculoides | reverse complement strand
CACACACCAGCATCGGTTGTCAAGCGATGTTGGGGGGGATAAACACAGACACACAAACATATACACACACATACATACATATATATATATATATATGACGGGCTTCTTTCAGTTTCCGTCTACCAAATCCACTCACAAGGCTTTGGTCGGCCCGAGGCTATAGTAGAAGTCACCTGCCCAAGGTGCCACGCAGTGGGACTGAACCCGGAACCATGTGCTTCGTAAGCAAGCTACTTACCACACAGCCACTCCTAAGATTAAATAAAAAAAAAGTACTAGGCTTTAAAGAATAGGTTGATTTGTTCGACTGAAACCATTCAAGGCAGTGCCCCAGCATGGCTGCAATCAAATGACTACTGTTAAATGGCTTAGCTGGCCGAAACTTCGAAGTCACTAATCAGCAACATTCTGATATCGATATTTGGCTGTTTTGCAGCTCATCGGCTTTGTGTACTCGAATCACTTCCAAACGAATAAGAATCGCTGGTTATTGCATAAGCAATCCTAACAAAGCACTCGGTCTTTGTCTGCTCCCTGGACATTGGAATCAGCCTACTTACACTTTCAAAGAGAACATTTTTAATCTAACTCCATCTTATGGACAAACTGGAACAGTTTTCGGTTTTCATATGGAGTTGATATTGTTGGAAACATTCATGTAGGTAGTACTGTACCTAATAACGTATGCAAAAATTTAAAAAAAAACAACTCATGGCTGTGTGGTAAGGAGCTAGCTACCCAACCACATGGTTCTGGATTCAGTTCCACTGTGTGGCACTTTGGGCAAGTGTCTTTACAAGAGCATCGGATCGACCAAAGCTTTGTGAGTGGGTTTGGTAGACGGAAACTGAAAGAATCCTGTCGTGTATGTACGTGTGTGTGTGTGTTTGTTTGTTTGTTTGTTTGTTTGTTGTGTATGTGTCTGTCCTCCACCACCGCTTGACAAATGGTGCTGGTGTGCTTATGTCCCCGTAACTTAGCGGTTAGACAAAAGAGACTGATAGAATAAGTACTAAGTTTAAAAAATAAGTTCTGGGGGCGATTAATTCAGCTATAACCTTTCAAGGCGGTGCCCCAGCATGGCTGCAGTCAAAAGATGACTTACGAACCACATGGTTCCTGGTTCAGTCCCACTGCGTGGCACCTTGGGCAAGTGTCTTCTACTATAGCCTCGGGCCGACCAAAGCCTTGTGAGTGGATTTGGTAGACGGAAACTGAAAGAAGCCCGTCGTATATATGTATATATATATATATATGTGTGTGAGTATATGTTTATGTGTCTGTGTTTGTCCCTCCTCCCCCCCCGCAACATCACTTGACAACCGATGCTGGTGTGTTTACGTCCCCGTTTCTTAGCGGTTCGGCAAAAGTAACCGATAGAATAAGTACTAGGCTTACAAAGAATAAGTCCTGGGATCGATTTGCTCGACTAAAGGCAGTGCTCCAGCATGGCCACAGTCAAAATGACTGAAACAAGTAAAAGAGTAAAAAAAAAAGTAATATAAAAGAAATGAATATTTACTCTGAGAGGAAAGAAACAAAGCTCCAACAGAAATTCTCAGCAATTCTCAGAAAATTCGGGAGATGAGTTCAGAAGATTAAAAATTGATTCTACAGTGGAGGATTCGTGCTTAAGTAAAAACACCCTGATCTTTGTAAGATGGCAAGTGACAGCTACGGACATGTTTTAGCTTCGAGCTTCTCTCTTTGTTTCTGAAATGGCATGAAAATCGTCTATAGAAGTACTCAGCAGTGGCAGCATCCGTTGTCTTTTGATCTACGTTCTGTTAGTGTAGATTATTGCATCTCTCATTACCAGTTCTATAGATTCGAGAAAGAGAAGGGAGGAAATGGCGCACACCATCATGATTTTATCTCCAGTGCCTGTCGCATAAATCCAGATCCAAGATACAGTATTAGATTCCTTCCCAACACCTTTGAATGAATGTATAACAAGAAAATTACAGCAATGCTGAATGATTGTGGCGTCAGACGTGGCATGCAGACCATCATATAATTTGTTTGACATTGTGGTTTTTTCTTTCTCTTCCGTTTTATTTTGACATGCGCAATACGTTTTTATTCTTCTCTTCCGTTTTACGAATTCAGTGTGTACATACGCATTGCATGTCTATTCTTCTTTTTCCGGATCCTGCTCAAAACTGTTTATAAATCACAACCATCTCACGAACTGCGTTCGTGAGGAGCGGTTGGCGCACCGTTAGTTGTGAAAAGACCCAAAACTTTGAGTACCAGCGCTTAGAAATTCTGTCATGGCAAGTCAACTCAGACAACCTGAAGTCGTTCTGAGAGCATACTTAGACGTGTTCCAAATTATCTAGACGTTTACAAGCAAACCAGAAATCCCGAGACGCCTGTTTCCGAAACGGATTCTATTCAATGCTAGAAACCTTGACAGACATCCTTATTGCCAGCCATCTCAATACACCTTACTCATTACACTGAATGAGGGTATGTTTATACTATGGCACATGTCTTATGTTACTTACTCTCATACTACTACTACTACTACTACTACTACTACTACTACTACTACTACTACTACTACTACAACTGCTGCTGCTGCTGCTGCTACTATGACTGCGACGTCGACGTTTGTCGCTGAATGATGTTATTTTCTATTTTATAAGGAATTATAAACCTCACAGCATAAGTTACATTCAGTTTTCCTGCCAAATAAATAAAGAACA
>NC_068987.1:31390720-31392446 GCF_001194135.2 Octopus bimaculoides | reverse complement strand
ACACACACACACACACACACACACACATACACGGCAACTCATTCATGCATACATATACTCACCACTCATCTACATATTGTGCTGTTAGCTCTCCGTCGCTTACGACGTCGAGGGCTCCAGTTAATCCGATCAACGGAACAGCCTGCTCGTGAAATTAACGTACAAGTGGCTGAGCACTCCACAGACACGTGTAGTACCCTTAACGTAGTTCTCAGGGATATTCAACGTGACACAGAGTGTGACAAGGCTGGCCCTTTGAAATACAGGCACAACAGAAACAGGAAGTAAGAGTGAAAGAAAGTTGTGGTGGAAGAGTACAGCAGGGTTCGCCACCATCCCGGTCTGGAATCGAAACCGCGATCCTATGACCGCGAGTCCGCTGCCCTAACCACTGGGCCATTGCACTTCCACCCTACATATTGTAACCAATCGCAAACCCTAACTTTGTCGTAATCTTTTTGCTACCATCTCGACACTCAGTTGTGAATATTTTTTGTCTTGAATGTAATTATCTTTAACTTGATTTCTCTCTTTATCACTAAATGATGACGATGATGACGACTATGATTATGATGATGATGATTATGTGTGTGTGTATGCGTGTCTGTAGTAAATCTGTCCTTTAATGCTGATGTTGATCCGTTTACTTTTTTACTTGTTTCAGTCATTTGACTGTGGCCATGCTGGAGCACCACCTTTAGTCGATCAAATCGACCCCAGGACTTATTCTTTGGAAGCCTAGTAACTTATTCTATCGGTCTCTTTGCCGAACCGCTAAGTTACGGGGACGTAAACACACTACCATTGTTTGTCAAGCGATGTTGGGTGAGGGACAAACACAGACACACAAACATATACATACACACAGTGTTCGTTCCGTTGTCTGTAGTTCATTTTTCTAACGTTCTGTACCTTGATATGCATCTATATACACATGTGGATGTAAATATGTACATATATGTGTGTATACATGCTTATGTATTCTTTGTATTAATACATATATATATATATATATATATATATATATATATATATATATATATATATATATATATATATATATCTACATATATACGACGGGCTTCTTTCAGTTTCCGTCTACCAAATCCACTCACAAGGCTTTGGTCGGCCCGAGGCTATAGTAGAAGACACTTGCCCAAGGTGTCACGCAGTAGGACTGAACCCGAAACCATGTGGTTGGTAAGCAAGCTACTTACCACACAGCCACTTCTGCGCGTTTGTTAATTTATTTTTCACTTATTCTTTATTTCTAAACAAAACAGAAAAAAATTAATAATATTTAAAAAAGAACTAAAGATAAACTGATACTGGAATGAACGAGGCATTCGGCGGAAATGTAGACATAATGGTATTTGGAAGAACGGGACAGGAAGTTGATGTAAGAATAGAGAAATGTATAAAAGAGAGAGAAAGAGGAATAATTACAAATTGATGTTTGACAGAACAAAAGAGAAAACGGAAATAAAAGCATAGAGTTGTTTGAAAGAACGAGGGAAGAAGCGGGAGTAAGGACATAAGTATGTTTGATAAAAAGGAGACAGTAAGCGGAGTTAAAAGAAACCGCTGTTTGAAAAAAAAAAAAATGAGATATAAAGTGGAAACAAGGACATGCAGTCGTTTGAAAGAATAAGACACGAAGCGGAAGTAAACGAAAACAAGAATGAGACAGGAAGCGGAAATAAGGATATTAGTATATTTAAAAGAA
>NC_068987.1:31388536-31390599 GCF_001194135.2 Octopus bimaculoides | reverse complement strand
TTCAACAGTAAATATGAATAATAGATTTTTGAAAAAATTATTGAAAAATTAACTTTTGGTAAATTTAGAAGAAAAGTCTTTTTAAAGACATATTTGTATAGTATTCAAGTAACAGCGGTATTTTTCTTGTTTCTGCCTGTCTCTGTTTCACTTGTTAACTCTTCGAACCCACGTGACCAGCGTTCGGCCAAGCCTGACCTTTCTTTCCTGGCCGGCCATTGTGCGTGCAACATCGATATTCCTCCCTGTGCTTGTGAAATCATGTATCCCTGCCGTAAAGCTTTATTTCCACACACGCCAGCTTGACTTAATTCGTCCTTAGTCGAAAGACACCTGTTGTTATGTCCTGTTATTATTTTTATTGTATTTGTGTAACATTGTTCGTTTTTTCCCGTTCTTGTTTTTGTATACATTCGCTGCTTTCTTCCAAGGAATCTAATGCTCTTAGCTTAGTTTTTCCTTGGGGCTGGCCAGATTGGAGCAATATCGAGAATAACCAGCCGAAATTGCAAAGATAATCTGGATCTCGACAGAGGAGAAAAAACTCCGAATGACCTGTCCTTGTTTTCTTTGCATCGTCTATGTGGATGTTTTGCGTTCTTGTCCCATTTTGTATTATATATATATATATATATATATGTATGTATGTGTGTGTGTGTGTTCTTGTTTGTTTGTGTGTATGTGTGGGTGTGTGTATGTGTGTGCACGCGCGTGTGATAAGAATTTTTTATGTACGTATGAATTGTGTTTATATATATATTCTTTTTCTTGTTTCAGTCATTTGACTGCGGCCATGGTGGACCAGCGCCTTAAAGGGCTTTTTAGTCGAAGAAATCGACCTCGGGACTTATCTTTGTAAGCCTAGTACGCATTATATCTGACTCTTTTGCCGAACCGCTAAGTTACAGAGACCATGGCACACCAACATCGGTTGTCAAGCGATGGTGGGGGCGACAAACATAGACACAAAGACACACATAAATATATATATATATATATACGATGAGCTTCTTTCAGTTTCCCTCCACCAAATCCACTCACAATCCTTTGGTCGGCCCGAGACTAAAGCTGAAGACACTTGCCCAAGGTACCACGCAGTGGGACTGAACCCGGAACCATGTGATTGTGAAGTAAGCTTCTTACCACGCAGCCACGCCTGCGCCTATGTATAAATACATGTATACAAATATATATATGTATGTTTATGTGTGTTTGTGCGTATGTGTGTGCATGTATGTATGTGTGTGTGTGCGTGCGCCAGCGCGTGTGTAATAAGAATATTTGTATGTATGTCTAAATTGCCTTTATATGTGTTTTTTAGAATACGAATATCTGTTAGCATTTAAGAAATCCTAGACATTCTTTTATGCTGGTATCGCTTTTAATTCCTACCCCTCCTCTTCCGTCCCCTCCTCTTCCGTTCCCTCCTCTTCCGTCCCCTCCTCTTCCTGTCACCAGACAAAGGATCACTTTGCTTTTGGAATAAAAATAATTCATCTTTCCGGAAAATAAAATTTACTAAAAGATATAAATAGCTAAAATAAGGAATTCACAAAGCAAAACAAAACTTTTTTTTATCCAAATGCAAGTTTGTTTTCTTAACACTACCACGGCGACCATCTGCATCAACACCACCATACTAATACCCACATCACCATCACACCCTCGCACCCTCACACCCTCACACTATTGCCTCCACCAAAACCAACAATACCACGAGCACTATCATCGCCAACACAACAACTACAAGAATCACGAACCACCATTAGCACTGCGATAAATTGTGAGTGTGGTGTGTGTGTGTATGTGTGTATCTTTTTAGGTGTTTCAGTCATTTATGACTGTGGAAATGCTAGTGCACCACCTTGAAGGGTTTTAGGCGAACAAAGCGACCCTAGGACTTATTTTACAAAGCCTACTACTTATTCTGTCAGTCTCTTTTGTCGAACCGTAAAAGTAAGGGCTCGTAAACACACAAACACCGGCTGACGAGCGTTCATAGAGCGGTCTACACACACACACACACACACACACACACACACACACACACACACACACACACA
>NC_068987.1:31385634-31387987 GCF_001194135.2 Octopus bimaculoides | reverse complement strand
TAAATAAGGGTTATTCAATTCAGTATAATTTATCGGGCTGAGTAAAAAGTGAGCAACGTTTTGAAACATGAAATTCCTCACAATATATTTCAACAATGTAAAAATTTTTATTCATCAAAGTAAGTACCATTACAATCAACACATTTCTGCCAACGAGTTACAACTTTGCTTATTTCGGTAACATAAAAATCATGAAGTTCTGGAGCTGATGAACTCTTTGAACGCATTTCCAGCATCGATTTGATTTTTGGACTCCTTCTCTCGCAGGAAACCGTCAAAGTGCTTGAAAAAGTGGTAGTCGGTAGGAGAAAGTTCTGGGGAATAAACTGAGTGGAGAACTTCGTAGCCAAGTCCCCTCAACTTCTGGAGTGTCATTAGTGAAACATGTGGTCGAGCATTGTCATGAAGAATGATTGGCCCTCTTCTATTGACCAGTCGAGGATGGAGGAGTAGCAGTTTTTCGTTCATTTTGGCAATTTCATAGCAACATGCTTTTGTAGTAATGGTTTTTCCGGATTTTAAGAAGTTATAGTAGCGGATAAATCCAGCAGTACACCACCAAAAAGTCACCGTAACCTTTTTGAAGAGCTTCGGTTTAGGGAAGGTTTTCGGTGCTTGATTTTGGTCCAACCACTGCGAAGAACGTTTTTTATTATTGTGCAGAATCTACTTTTCATCGCAAGTTACAATACGGTCGAGAAATGGATCGGTCTGGTTACGGAGAAGAAGCGCATTTTCTGATTTTCCTTCAAATTGTGTAGTACCCATTTGTCGAGCTCTTTTGGTTTTCCAATCGCATGCAGATAGTTGCAGGCAGTTTTCTGGCTAACTTGAAGTTCTTTTGCCAGTCCTCGAGTGGTTTTTACGTGGATCTTTCTCAATGACGGTCTTTAATTGACCGTCATCGATGACAGATTGGTGTCCACTACGCTCACGGTCGTCAAGGCTCAGGTCTCCACTGCGATATCGCTTAAACCATTTTCGAGCTGACCACTCACTGGTCATTTTCCTCACCAACCGTGTATGTGTGTGTGTGTGTGTTTGTGTGTCTGTGTTTGTCTCCCCAACATCGCTTGACAACCGATGGTCGTGTGTTTACGTCCCCGTAACTTAGTGGTTCGGCAAAAGAGACCGATAGAATAAGTACTAGGCTCACAAAGAATAAGTCCCGGGGTCGATTTGCTCGACTAAAGGCGGTGCTCCAGCATGGCCGCTGTCAAATGATTGAAACAAGCAAAAGAGTAAAGAGAGTATGCATGTATGTATGTATGTATGTATATATGTATGTATATAACAGGCTTCGTTCTAAATCTTCTCACAAGGCTTTAGTCGGTCCGAAGCAATAGTACCCGAGGTGCCGCACAGTAGAACTGAACAGAAAACAGTGCAGACTTCCTTCCATATAGCCTCGTCCGCGCTTCTGGTAGTCCTCATTGTCTTCACTTGTTGAGTTTGGAGGAAAGAGCGTTTCCTATGACATTTGCACACGTTTCCTATGACACACACTCACACACACACACATCTATGTATGCCGGTATCAAGCGTATTACGGAAGCGTTGCATTCCTAAAGGTGCCATCCTAAGTAGAAGACTTGTAATATGAAATGTATAGTCAAATCTATGACTTCCGTGTATCACATAAGTTCCGCGTTACAGAAAAATTTCAGGAACGCAACGTTTCCATAACGCGGCAGATATCTATATATGTGTGTGTGTGTGTGTGTGTGTGTGTGTGTGTGTGTGTGAGTGTGTGTGTATACATATATAGATGTATATGTGTGTGTATATATATATATATATATATATATATATATATATATATACATACACACACTATATATACATATATATGTACATGTATATGCATGTGTGTGTACATATATATATATATATGTACACACACATGCATACACACATAAGTATATTCATACATAAATACATACATATGTACACACATATGTATATTCATACATAAATACATACATAAGTGTTCACCAGTGCTGTAGCCATTGATGAGGGATGCAATGACCATGGTGAATACAGTCAACGCTGCACCACAAACGACAAAGACAGGAGAACAGACAAGAAGACGGTAAACACAAACAGGCTTCAAGCCCAAACACGTCACACAGAGAAAAAGAAAAAGAAACAGATCTGTAAATTCTACCTAAATGGTACCTGCTGGCACGGGGAAAAGGGACGAAACTGCAAATTTGCCCATCCCAAACACCACCAGCTAAACAAGGTAGATAACCACTTACAGCAAAATAAGCGGGAGCGCAGAAAAGGGAGACCAGAAAGCTTAAATCTACGTACACATAATCCACCGAATACCAACAGGACTCACAAAGAG
>NC_068987.1:31373279-31380076 GCF_001194135.2 Octopus bimaculoides | reverse complement strand
AATGGAATGCGCGTTAGAGCGTGAGAGATGCATAGCAAGTGTTTTCGGATGCAAAATACATAAAACAAACTTCAAAAAATGCAGCATCCAGCATTCAGTTCTGGTTACTTGGTTCTCTATAAATATTTCTTAGGACCCCGCCGTACCCGGCACTTGTCACGTGTGTCAATGTTCATTCATCTCATATATATATGTGTGTGTGTACTCTTTACTTTTTTATTCTTTTACTTGTTTCAGTCATTTGACTGCGGCCATGCTGGATCACCGCCTTTAGTCGAGGAAATCGACTCCAGGACTTATTCTTTGTAAGCCTAGTAACTTACGATCAGTATATCCGGTATATTTTTATTCAGTGTGAATATGTGTATTAGCAGCTTGTGATCGGTGAATAGTCCATTAAGCGCAGGCGTGGCTGTGTGGTAAGAAGTTTGCTTGCCAACCACATGGTTCCGGGTTCAGTCCCAATGCGTGGCGCTTTGGGAAAGTGTTTTCTGCTATAGCTTCGGGCCGATCAAAGCGTTGTGAGTGAATTTGGTAGACGGAAACTGAAAGAAGCCCGTCGCATATATGTGTGTGCGTGTGTGTGTTTGAATTTGTGGTTGTTTCTTAGTACCGCTTGAAAACCAGTGTTGGTGTGTTTGCGTTCCCGTAATTTAGCAGTTCGGCAAGAGAGACCAACAGAATAAGTCCCAGGCTCAACAAAGAATAATTACTGATGTCGATTGATTCGACTAAAAATTCTCCAAGGCGCCCCTGATATTATAGACAGATTATCCTTCATTATTCTCTGTTTCTGGATATCGTCAAGTCCATTTTCACGCTATAACAGAAAAACTGGATCTTTTTGGTTTGACGGGCAACATTTTTCATTTATGTTTTATGTAGTGTTTTTGGTATCGAAACACTTTCAACTTCGTATACTTGTATATTTTGTGTTATAGAACAGATAAAAAATTTTGTATTCGAAGTTATTTCATGTAAAAAAATTGTCGTATTTTGGTAACTTCAACCAATCACTGACGTCTATTGAGGTGAAAACAATTACGCCTTGGAATGTAAACAACGGTGTCAAGGGATCTTTTCCCTTGAATAGAATTAGTGCCGTTGTTTGTCAACAAAAACTATCTGTTGTCAACAACAACTATCAGCGGTATATATTTCGTTTGTCACTGTTATTTATGACATCGTTCGTGCGTTTGTACTGGTTTTAGCTTTAGGGTTTTAGGGTTAGGGTTAGGGTTCGGGTTTTAGAGTTAGGGTTAGTTTTAGGATTACGGTTAGGGTTATGATTATTTTTGCCATAACCTCACTCATAACCTTAACCCTAACCCTAAAACCCTATAACTCATAACCATAACCCTAACCCTAACCCTAACCCCAACCCTAACCCTAAAACCCGAACCCTAACCCTAAAACCCTAAACCCTTACTAGGAAATAATGATATAATTAAACAGGGAATAGCACACTTGACACCGAACAGCACTAACTGTATTCAGCTGAATAGACGTCAGTGATTGGTTGAAATTACAGAAATACAACTTTAACATGAAATAACTTGCGATGTACAATTTTTTGTTAAGAAGGCTAAGAGAAAAAGATGTTTTATATGACACATTCTACCAGTGTCCCAAGTTTGAAAGTGTTTCGTTAAGAAAACAAGTGTTGCCCGTCAAACCAAAAAGATCCGAATAACTGCAACACCAACTGGCGATATATCTAATGCCAAGATAAACAGCACTTTCATTGTAAAGCGTGTCGGACAATCGTCTGACCATCTATGTTGCATATTTCGTTCGTTAAATTATGTAATAGTACTGCAGAGTTTGCCACCTTATTCATGAATGTGTAATATCTTACTTTCGAAACAAATGCTAAGACTTCATTGGCATATTTTGAAATCAATAATTTTTAAATAGTATCGGTATTTTTTCCGGATAATCTTTGCCAAATGTGCTAATGGTATAACCAAGATAATTGACTTTAAGAAAAATTGAATTTTACTTTATGACACTTTAAGCCATAATCTTTTAATCGATTAAATATTATTTCTAAATCATTTACATATGATAGAATCATCACCATCAGCACCATTTCGGGTTCCATTTATGACCCCTTTTCTATCATCAATGACTCAAAGCAGAATTGTTTCATAGTACTCCTTCCATTTAACACATGTTTCTTTTTTATGTTTCTTTCTTTCTTTTGTTACCCGCGGTGATGCCTCCAAGCAATGTGAAAGTAGCATCATGATCCGATTCTATATGGATGTCAGCAAAGGCACCGGGTGTGTTGCTGCGGAATCTTATCTATACAGACGACTGCTGCTTGATCCTTTACACTCTGGAAGATGCCCAGAGAATCGTAGGTGACTTTGTCTAGTATGGACTGAAACTCAGTATAAAGAAGACGGGGGTACTCTACTCCCCGATACACTCTCTACCTCTCAAGGCCGTGGATAAGTTATACTACTTCATTCACGCGATATCACAAACCCAGGACCGCTGGCGAGTTGACAGCACAAATCACTAAGGCCTGTGAGTAATTTGGATGTCTGCAGAATTGCTGAACGTAGTGTTCAGCCAAGCATTAAGTCCATCGTACTGTCCACTCTCTTTTATGTTTTGTGAGGCTTGGATTATGTACTATAATCATGTGGAGAGGCTGGAACAGTTCCACATGCACTGCTTCAGGAAGATCTGTGGCGTATGGGAGGACAAGATCACCAACAGCGAGATTCTGTTAAATGCAATACAATCGTATCGAGTTCATCATCATACGAGCATAGTTGCGTTGAGCCGGATATATGTCGCTTATCTTCGACGTGAGTATTGGCAAGGCTATCTTATTCACCCAGCAGGACAAAGATCACTGTTCAAAGGGTAGGCTTTATATGTGATACAAAGATATCCTCAAAGCCACTGTGAAGTTGTGCCAGATCGATCCTACAACATGGGTAACGCAAGTCAGCAACCGAATACGATGGCAAGGATCTGCTACGAAGGCATCGCTTACTTTGAAAAATACCGCACAGAAAGAGTGATCACCCAGGCGTAACACTATCGCTCGCAAGTCACCTCCATTATCATCATCGCTCCCTACACTCATTCAGCAAATCTATTCTGAAAGCAAAAGGTGCTCTGGGTCACGAGTAAGACTTATCATCCATCGCAGACATAGATCATAGGCGGCTAGAAGGTTAAGATTTGTCGTTGGTGAAGACTTAATCCATTATAAGAATTTGAATTTTGACCACAAGCAGTTTTATAGGTATTATTTTTTTTATGTAGTACAAAGAAATTGCTGAAATACTATTAATATCGTTAATCGATGCCATTGGGCCGCTAAGTAGTTGTCTGACTTCTTTAACACGAACAGCCGATTTAATACATGATTGAGTGTTGGATTTTCCCCGTGAAGACAAGCACATCGCACTTTTTCGTGTGGCTTAATTGCGACAAGTTGATCATATAAATGATTAATGACATACAAGGTATTATCTTCATATTTGCTATGTCATGTCGACAATTTCATTTCAATTTCCCAACATCGTACGATTGATTAGTTTTTATAACACCTGGGCAAATTTATTTAGACGCGACCAGAATAAGAAGGTGTTTCTTGAAATGATTGATCAATTTAACGCTAATAATTCTATAAGAAACTTTGTCTCACTCTCCAGAAAAATTTGTTTTAGGCTCTCATTCACATATATAACTAAGAAAGCGTGCGGCTACTGGGCTTTGTAACGTTAAGTCATTGAGTTCAAGTCGCAGTCTGGGCGAATCGATGTATCCTTGGGCGAAACACTTCATCTCACGTTGGTTCATTTTACTCAACTGAGAAACATCCATTGCCAGCTACAGATTAACCCTGCCACAAAATGACATCCGATTTACTAAGATTGCCGTCCAACACCCAGTCACTTGAATATCACGAAAACCAGGATAAACACAAGTCTAAAGGGCCCACAGGCTTCAAGATTCATTATAATCGATAATCCACTTTCTGTTTACCGACATAGACGATGTTGTAAATTACGAAATGCGTAATTAAGAAGTTCGAGTTAGATTTTCCAATTATCGTGGATATTTCCAATTGTGAGAACTATATCTTTTTTCAACCATACTGTTGTCAAATATGTTTTAGCCATGCTGTAGTCAAATAATGGTTTTCTGAAATATAGAAAGCATATTTTCCATTTCTATGTTGTGATTTTAGTATTGCTCCTGTATTTGACAGAGCAATGACGATATCTGTGAACCAATGAATGTTGACTAGATAGATTACACTTTGATATAGAATTTTGTAGCAAAGCGGCAAGCTGGCAGAATCGTTAGCACGCGAGTTCAAGTTCCGCCGAGGTTGACTTTGCTTTTCATCCTCTCGGGGCTGTTAAAATAAGCACCAGTTAAGCCCTGGGATTGATGTAATCAACTTATCCCTAATCTCTAAATTACTAGCCTTGAACCAAAATGTAAAACCAATATAAATTTCTTTACTATTGGTTTGAATTTTTGGCACAAGGCCAGCAAATTCGGTGGAGTGGGTAAGTCGGTTACATCGATTTCAGTGCTCAAATGGTATTTATTTTGTCCACCTTGAAAGGATGAAAGGCAAAGTCGACCTCGGTGGAATTTGAACTCAGAACTTAAAGATGCAAGAGACGGCGCTAAGCATTTGGCCTCGCGAGCTAACGATAATGCCAGCTTCCCACTTTCCAGCAGAAATAGATGTAGTCCCTTTAGTTAAATGGGCAGAAATAGTCTATTAGATGTAGATGTCGTCTATGTAGTTAAATGGGCAGCTGACACCATTTGTTATTGCAACATCAAAGTAAAATAAAATTTCAGTTTTAATACCTCCATGATTATCAAATCTGAGTAATTCTTTCAGAAGTCTGCCCTCAACAAGAGAATACAAGAGTCAGTAAAGAAACAGAGTGCATAAATGTTGTACTCTAACTTTATCCAATGGGGGTTTATTTAATAGCATTCTATATACATTCAAACATACATGAATGTATGTGTGCATGTATATCGAGTCCGTAACTCGTGGTTGTGAAGCGATGGAGTTTTTAACTATTCAGTCACACAGACCTTACTTATTATACAGCGCTTATGTATATACATACACACCAATATATATATATATGTATGTGTGTGTGTGTGTGTGTGTGTGTTCTTTTATTCTTTTATTTGTTTCAGTCATTTGACCCCGGCCATGCTGGAGCATCGCCTTTAGTCGAGAAAATCAACCTCAGGATTTATTCTTTGTAAGCCTAGTAACTTATTCTATCGAGGGTCTTTTGCCGAACCGCTAGTTTACGGGACGTAAACACACCAGCATCGGATGTCAAACGTTGTTGGACACACACACACACACACACACACAAATATATTTATATATACGACGGGCTTCTTTCAGTTTCCGTCTACTAGATTCACTCAGAAGGCTTTGCTCGGCCCGAGGATATAGTAGAAGGCACTTGACCAAGGCGCCATGCATTATGACTAAACCCTGAACCATATGGTTGGTAAACAAGCTACTTACCACACAACCACTCCTATATTATTTTGATTGTTGTGATTCAGTTCTGTTTAGACTCTCGCTTTCTCTTCTGTTAGCTGGACCACTCTGAACTGCTTCAATTGGATGCTCTGCTCTTTCGTGTTATATTAACAGCCTTGAAACGCTCGCATTTTAAGTCGTCTACCACATGGGTTGAAATTTATGACATTTATGCGGAGCATCAACAATACGTATTCACTGGGCGTTCTTTTTATTACACCATTAAACAACTTTAATCTCTTCCTTCTTAATACATCGTTAATGGTATGTTTCATGTGAAGGGCTTTTCATATGGACATAGTTCTACACCTGTTCCGCAATGATATTCCTAATACAGATCGCAACATCTCAAAAGCTTTTGGCCTGAGTGATCTTCATGTATGAATGTCTGTTTTTTTTTCGAGGTGTAGGAAGCGAGTGGGAAAATAAGGGCGTCGTAGAGTCAAACATCGAGCGGTTGATTGATACCCCGCCCCTTCCAGATTCCTTTTCTTGGTTTGCTAAATGCTGAAGGTGCTATTCTTTTCACACGTTCTGATCCACATATGGCGGAAAACTGTCAGAGTCGTTAGAGCGTGGAACAGAATTTCTTGCAGGATTTGTTTCAATTCTTTGGTCTCTGAGAATCACACCCAAGGCGCCTTGGCCTCTCTTCCTTTCGGAACCGATAAAATAAAGAATCAGTCCAGTGCTCACAATGAGCGGATGTGTTAATGCGCCGGCTGTTTGCGTTCTGCGTTCCATAGAATTAAACTAAATTAGCCATCACGTTAACTCCACCACATCGTCTTTCAATACGTTTAGTGCAGTTCAGCTATCGCAACCGTTCGAGCCAAGTTTCCTGTTTAAAAGTAAGTTCTTCCAACAGTCACGGAGGCACTGAAAAAAAAACAAAAAAACAGGGGCTTATTAGTGCTGTCCTTGCCTCCTAGACAAAATGGGATGAATGGGAAGGGTACTATACAACTAAGAAGCACACATTTTGTGATATGTTCTAATTCGCGTCGTTCATTTCTGTCCTACATGGCAGGCTCTTACACTTTGAGCCACTTAATTTCCAGACATATATTTTTATATGCTTCGTCTGTTTGGTGGATATTTCAAATCTGGGTGTATATATTTACATGTACATATATGTATATATGTACACGCGTTAGTATTAATATGGATATGAATATATACAATGCGCATATACATATATATATATATATATATATATATATATATA
>NC_068987.1:31368176-31371519 GCF_001194135.2 Octopus bimaculoides | reverse complement strand
GATTCCCAGACCAGGCGTTGTGAGTGTTTATTGAGCGAAAACACCTAAAGCTCCACTTGGCTCCGGCAGGGGATGGTGGCGAACCCTGCTGTACTCTTTCACCACAACTTTCTCTCACTCTTACTTCCTGTTTCTGTTGTGCCTGTAATTCAAAGGGTCAGCCTTATCACACTGTGTCACGCTGAATATCCCCGAGAACTACGTTAAGGGTACACGTGTCTGTGGAGTACTCAGCCACTTGCACGTTTATTTCACGAGTAGGCTGTTCCGTTGATCGGATCAACTGGAACCCTCGACGTCGTAAGCGACGGAGTGCCAACAATATTTCAGGAGGGTAATCTTTTTTCTTTTTTCCAAATCAATACACGCGTTATATTCTGGTTTTCAAAGCCAGAATGGGCTAAACAGGACAGGGAGAGACATATGGGAGGGAGAGGTATTAAAGAGGTCACAGGATGTGTGACGAAAGATTTAAGACAAAAGACACGAAAATGAGAATAATTGACCTTTCTACTGTAGGTACAAAGCCTGAAATTTAATGGGGATGGGACTAGTCAATTACATCGACCCTAGTGATCAACTGGTACTTATTTTATCGACCCCGAAAGGATGAAAGGCAAAGTCAACCTCGGAGGATTTGAACTCAGAACGTTAAGTCGGATGAAATACCGCTAAGCATTTTCACGGCGCGCTAACGATTCTGCCAACTCACCGCTTTTTAAATAAAATTAATAATAAGGCTGCAATGAAGAACGGATATATTGTGCTTGAGTTTATTTGACAAGAAAAAAAAAAGAAAAAAAGAAAGAAAGAAAAAAGGAAAAAATAACCATCCTGAAATATAACAATACAATATAACAGTGTTTTCGATGTATTTTTAAATGTCAAAATGACATGTAATTGTCAAAATGACGATGCAATTGTTTCTTTCGCAGCACAGGATTTCTGATCAATTGTTAAACAAATGTCACTTGAAAATATATATATTGTTTGCCTCAGAGCGAGCCTGTCTTTTACATACCGCCTGATGAGAGATTTAGTTCTCGAAACGTTCTGTAGCAGAACACTTATTGCGAAGTTATATCACACATATTTTTATAATATCAAAGCAATGATTGGATATTTCCATTCACTTTTTAACTGTTTAGTAACCCCTAAAAATTCATAACAAATGGATATTATTCGAGCATTTCTAGAGAAAAATGTCTCGTTAAGGCTTTTATGATATACCTTATGATGCATATATATGGCATGTTACCGAGTACGTATATTTTTTTCTGTGTACGAGGATAACAAGAAGCATTTACGTTTGTTTACTTTCCGCAGCTCGATCATTATGAAGTGTAGGCTAACTACATTCAATTTATTTGCTATTTTCAAATACACTTATGTTTATGCATAAAATATTTATTTAGTCTTTAATCATGTTGTTGACTAATGCATGATATACATATTAGGTTAGCCTTTTCATCTGGTTTCTAGTTTGTGACTGATTTATATAGTAATTATTACCAAGATATCGTTCAAGGCAGAAGGATGAGGGTTGCTAGGATAATCTCATTTCTTTTTTAGGCAAAGAGAATAACAAGTTGTGTTTACATCTGCTTCGTATCCATAGTTTAGTAATTATAAACTGCAGGCTAACTAGATTAATTTTGTGTGTGTGTATACATACATACATAACTACATACATAACTACATACATACATACATACATACACACACACACACACACACACACACACACGCATATATATATATATATGTATGCATGTGTGCATGTATGTTTATATATCTATATATAAATTTATATATTCACAAACACACATACTGTGAGGAACGCATGCGTCTTGTTACCGAGTGTGTATATGGATATAAATGCATGCATATATATATACATATATATGTGTAAGTGTGAGTAGGTGAGTTTATAGAGAAGTAAAAGAAAGAGGATAGGCATATCTATCTATCTATCTATCTATCTATCTATCTATCTATCTATCTATCTATCTATCTATCTTTCTATTTATCTATCTATCTATACGTACGTACGTACATACATGCATAAATACATACATATGCATATATATATGTATATATATATACATATATATAAAGATATTTGCGTTATATGTATACGCGCACGTACAAACACACACGCACACACACACACGCACACTCACACACACATATACATATATATTTGCGTATATGGGTGAATGCTTATGTGAGTGCGTTTTGGCTATGATTGTATATTGTGTATATTCAGTGAAAGAGGAGAAAGTGGGAGGAAAAGAGAAACAGAGAGAGCGAGTCAGGGCGAGAGTTAAAGAATGTAATGATCAAACTACATATATATATATATATACACACACACGCATCTCCTCTCCCCCACCACACACAAACACATACACTCACGCACACCACGGAGCAGATGATGATGATGATGTAGAAGGAAGCCAGCTTGTCCCAGTGTCTTAACTGTTCTACTACAAATCTAATTATATAGCTCACAGCGACGACTTAGAGTCTTCAAACCAGATAGAAGTAAGTTTTAATCCAATCTTTTCTGAGCAAAAATACAAAATACTAACACACAATCAATATTGATTAATCACAACTTTGGCTTACAGTACTTATATATAATGTAAGACACAAATACACACACACACACACACACACAGACATATTTCATGTACATATACACATATGTATATATATATAGAGAGAGAGAGGGAGAGAGAAAGAAAGAGACAGACGTGAATGTATGTATGTATCGATAAATATATATATTCTTTTATTCTTTTACTTGTTTTAGTCAATTGATTGCGGCCATGCTTCAACAGCGCCTTTAGTAGAACAAATCGACCCCAAGACTTATTTTTGTAAGCCTAGTACTTATTTTATCAATCTCTTTTGCCGAACCGCTAGATTACGGGGAAGTAAATACACCAACATCGGTTGTCAAGCGATGGTGGGGTGACAAACACAGACACAAAAACATACACACACATATGTATATATATGTATATGTATATATATATATACATATGTCCCTCCCTCCTTGTTCCACTTCCTCCCTCCACCATCCTCTCTATCTGTTTATCTATCTGTCTTCCCCTATCTTTCTATCTATCCTTTTGTCCTGGCCTCTACTTCACTGCTATACCCTTCTATACCCTTCTGTCCTTTCCGTTTTCCTATGTGTTCGTTCCGTTGTCTGTAGTTTATTGTTCTAACGTCCTGTACCCTGATATGCATATATATACACATGTAGATGTAAGTATGTACATATATGTGTGTATACATGTATATATATTCTTTGTATTATATATATATATAT
>NC_068987.1:31363828-31366205 GCF_001194135.2 Octopus bimaculoides | reverse complement strand
GGTACTGAGAGATCTGGATGGTTGTACATTCATAGATTTTTATTAATATGTCACATGTTTTTATAAATCATACATTAGCGCTTGCATCTACTCTAGTAGAATCTTCAGATTAAAATTTTTTGAGGGGATTCGTGTCTTTTTATAGTATTATTGAGTGTGTAGGGGTGGAGAGAGATATATAGGATAGTAAAAGAGGGTGAGGAATGGGGAGAAAGTGAGAGAGAGTGTGTGTGTGCATTTTTGTGTATGTGTGTGTGTGTGTGTGTGTGCCTGTGTATCTGAAGATGGAGTCAATGGAAAAGAGAAGGAAAGAAAGAAGGAAGAGACAAAGAAGAAAAACATTGTGTTTACATATATACGACTGGTCAGTCCTTTATATATGTAAACACAATTTTTTCTTCTTTCTCTCTTCCTTTTTTCTTTCCTTCTCTTTTACATTGACACTCCTTTCAGATACACAGGCATTCACATACACACACACACACACACACAAACATACACACACTCTCTCTCTCTTACTTTCTCCCTATTCCTCACCCTCTTTCACTATCCTATATCTCTCTCTCTCCACCCTTACACACTCAATAATACTATAAAAAGAGACGAATCCCATCAAAAAAATTTTAATCTGAAGATTCTACTAGAGTAGATGCAAGCACAAATATATGATTTACAGAAACATGTGACATAGTGATAAAAATCTGTAAATGTACATCCATACAGATCTCTGAGTACCTTATTCTTTCTGGTATATATTAAAAAAGGGTGACTTTTTCACAATTAGAGCCTAAAGGCAATATTAGTAGAGATCGCATAAGTGACAGAGGGTACTGACTAGCACTGCTATTGCTAAAGATTGAGTTAAAATAACTCAAAAGTCACAAAATCACTGCCTTAATGACTGACAAAGGGAGGTAAGCCTCCACCGTACATAGCCGGATCGTGATTATGGATTTTGATGTAGACCATTTTAATCCTCAACAGCGGCTCTTAATGCCTAAATTTAAACTCAACTACCTCTATCTGTCTTATAACAAAAACTGTTGAAAACGTGTGCTGATTTTCAAAACAGTAAAAGTGTAAATAAATTAAAAAGGGTGGCTTATTAGCAATTAGAATCTAAAGGCAAAATTAATAGAGGTCACAGATGGGATTGTTTTTGTTTCCATCTGTCTATACATTGCTTACTACTGTTATATTCGACATATATTTATGATGTCAATGCCCCCTTTTTTGTTATCCTAAACTGCACTTAGTTGAGGAAACCTAATAAGATTGAAACATGCTCGTTGCTTTCAACAGTTGATTTTTAGAGACCAGTCTTTAGATTTTTAACCACTTATGAGGGAGTTTTTGTCTAATAATTACATAGATAATTTCAGTCTAATTATATTTTCTTACACATTGGGACTCTATAGTTTTCTGGATCTCGTTTCACTTTCTCACCACCACTACCACTACCACCACCACCACCATCACCACCACAATCATCATCATCATCATCATCATCATCATCATCATCATCATCATCTTCTTCTTCTTCTTCTTCTTCTTCTTCTTCTTCTTCTTCTTCTTCTTCTTCTTCTTCTTCCTTCCTTTTTTCTTTCTTTCTTCCTTTTTGCTTTCCATTCTCATTAATTTCTTCTGTATTTCATTCTTAATTTATGTTATTATTTTTTTTGATTTCACATCTCTACAAATTTTGTTTCTATTTCCTTTCTTCGTTACTTTCTTTCACTCCTTCTTCACCTTCATCTATGTTTCTTTCTTTCGGTCGGGCTTCTCGTGTTTATTCCATCTTCAGTTTCCGCATTTCTTTCTCTCTCTCGCTCATTAATTATTCATTTATTTATTTCATTCTTTATCAGTTCTCCTTTCTTTCTTCGTCTCTCTCACTCTCTCTCTCTTCTTTCATTTCTTTCTTCCATTCTTCCTTTCATTTCCTTTCTTTCTTTCTTTCTTTCTTTCTTTTTTTCTTTCTTTCTTTTTTCTTTCTTTCTTTCTTTCTTTCTTTCTTTGTCTTCATTTTATCGAGTCTTACATTCTCTTTATTCCTCCTCTCCCTTCTTCTTCTCTCTCACTCTCACTCCCACTATCATTACATAACAACTTACTTTATTTGCCTAAAGTCTTTCTTTTCCTTCTCTGTTAACTCCCCAACTCACATCTTTTCTTTCTCTCTCTCTCTCTCTCTCTCTCTCTCTCTCTCTCTCCCTCTCTCTCCATTAATTACTTGCCTTCCAGTTTTCTTCTTTTCCTCTTTTGTTAACCCATCTTCACCATAAATCTCCCCTTTTCTCTTTCCTTCATTAAAACCTTACCTCATTTCATCAGTTCCCACCATTAATCACATCTTACCCTGTCTCCATTTCACTCT
>NC_068987.1:31360149-31360913 GCF_001194135.2 Octopus bimaculoides | reverse complement strand
GTAGTGGTGGTAGTGGAGATGGTGGCTGCGGCGGTGGTGATGTATAGGAGAGGTCTTGGCTGGCTACGTAATAAAAACAAAATGGAAGTTCAGCTTATGGTTTTATTAAGACAACAAAAAATAAAAAAATTTAAAAAAAGGAAAAAAAGAAAAAGAAAATAGCGGCTGTCACTGCGGACACTGTGTCACTGTGGCAGTGTGGCACCCTGTCTCTGCTTAACACTGACGATTACCAGCATGACCTGAACAAACGCCACGAACAAAACAGAACAACAACAACAAAAATGTTCATGCATGCGCCTGCGCGTACACAGACATGCGCACACACACACACACACACACAAATATAGCCGGTAATAATGGAGGGTGACACAATAAGACCAGAAGATTATCTTCAGTATTATTTTGATAGTGAAAGTAGATGTGAATAAATATGTTTTTATTAAGTGATTTAGAACAACAACATCAACAATAATAATAGTGATTATAATTAATAATTAGTATTATTGCTGCTGCTACTGCTGGTGTTGTTGTCGTTATTATTATTATTATTATTATTATTATTATTATTATTATTATTATTATTATTATATTTGTTTCAGTCATTTGACTGTGGCCATGCTGGAGCACCACCCTTAGTCGAGCAAATCGCCCCCCCGGGACTTATTCTTTGTAAGCCTAGTACTTATTCTATCGTTCTCTTTTTGCCGAACCGCTAAGTGACGGGGACATAACTACACCACCATCGGTTGTCAAGCAATGCT
>NC_068987.1:31357379-31359849 GCF_001194135.2 Octopus bimaculoides | reverse complement strand
TATATATATACATATATACGACGGGCTTCTTTCAGTTTCCGTCTACCAAATCCACTCACAAGGCTTTGGTCGGCCCGAGGCTATAGTAGAAGACACTCACCCAAGATGCCACGTAGTGGAACTGAACCCGGAGCCATGTCGTTGGTAAACATGTTACTTACCACACAGCCTATTATTATTTAGTTTTTCTTCTTTCAATTTTGTTTCTATTTTCTCCATGGCAAATTGAATAAATTAGTCAAACTATTATATACTATATCAATTATCAGGGATGTTGTCATGAGGTTTGGTGACAACAAGTCTCTTCAAGTCTCAAAAACCTTTCTTACGTTGGATGAAGAATACACTCACGCACCATGACAACATTTCTGAACATTACAACCCCATCTTAAAATCACTAGATTTCTCGCTTATAGTAAGCAACATATATTCAGAGGTACCTGCAATAGATTCATTAGCCCTAAACGCTGTACTCAGATGAACACTAGTAAATATAAGTGCACAAGAACAGTAACTTACCGAGACTATCTTGGACAGACAATCTGCAGAATCTGCAGACTGGAGAATGGACAGAATATATGTCCAAGCTTTAAAACGATACACAGTAAAATTAAACAGCCTGCTTGCTGCAGTACGGAACATCGTCCTTAGTTGGGTAGAAATATGAGGTCTTTTCAAAATTTATTTATGAAACTATAGATCTAAAAATCACACCTCTATTTCGAAGTGTTTGTTCAGATTCAACTTTACTCAACAACAACAACAACAACAACTAATTACTACTACTACTACTACTACTACTACTACTACTACTACTACTACTACTACTACTACTACTACTACTACCACTACTACTACATGTATTGCTTAGACATAAAAATCTTCAAAAGAATAAGAAACAACTCTAGACCAGGGGTTTTCAAACTGTGATCCGCGGACCACAGGGGGTCCGCAAGGACAAGACAGGGGGTCCGCAAGGACAAGACAGGGGGTCCGTGGACAGCAAATACTTTTTATGAGCAATTTGATTTTATATATGTTTTTTAGTCGAAATCTTTTAATTGACAATAAACATGTTTGTTAAATACTGTTAAATAAATAAATGTAAAAATATATGTTATTTTAAGCAAATATTTATGCATAAATTTCATAAGCGTTTATAAGGGTAAAGCCTGAAATATAAAGGGGTCCGCAAGTCAAAAAGTTTGAAAACCTCTGCTCTAGACTCATGTAGGATGTGTAATTAGGAGATTAGGAATCCGCGGTGTTTCACATGTGGAACCACTTAAAGGTTTTTATTTCCGGTACAGGCACAGTGACGGTTACAAGGTCTCAACTCTTAAAGAGATTTGCCAACACTTCCACCATGAAAATAACATTAAGACCAGACCAGAAGCAGAAGTGACCATTAACTGGCACTGCCGTAGATTGTGGCGGAGAAGCAACTATCGCCTCAGTAGCAGCAACGTCAGTCACCACCACCGACTTCACCACCAAAACGATCGCCATCATTATCAACACCACCACGACTAACAACAATAACAATAACAACAACACAACAACCACGATTGTGAAGTAGACACACAGGTGGAAGAATGGGCCAAAAAAAGAACACGGGCGTTTAAGGCTGTTTACTGTATCATAGTGTGTTTCGGGATCTCTCCATTTTAACTCGCTCCGATATCCCGTCGTGTGAGGGTAGGGGATGAAGCGTGGCATGGATTGTCAGACATTGAAAAGAAAAAAAGGAAAAGCTCTTAAAATGTATTCCTTAGTCCCTTAGGGGTCGGAAAGTAGACGACTCGTAGAAGTTAGAACTACGACAGCAGAAGGAGGGATTTTTTTCTTTTCTTTTTTCTTTTTAATGTGCAGATGTCCAAAACGACAACGTGAACCTGAGAAAAGGTTTGCGTATCATATTGAAAGGGCAGGAAATCAATAGATTTCTTCTCCATAGAACAGAAGTTTATAAGCTGCTTGTAGTGATGGTGGTGGGGTTGGTAGTGGTAGTGGATGTGTGAGTTTTATACTGAAATGAAACCTTCTCAGTTTTCCGATACATTTCAGGACGCGAAGAAAAAAAAAAGAAAAAAAACGCTCTTAGTTTAACTGAATGCTGTTTGCGTAAATCTGAATCTTTTGCTAATTTCTGTCTTTGAACTGCGGCCATGCTAGTGCACTACCTTGTAAGGTTTAGTCGAACAAATAAACACCCGTAATTATTTTTAAGCTAGATACTTATTTTATTGGACTCTGTTGCCGAACCGCTAAGTTACGGGGGACGTAAATATACCAATATCGGTTCTCAAATAGTGGTGGGGACAAATACAAAGGCACAGACATATATAAATATATACATGCATAGACACACACGCACACATATGTATGTGTGCGTGTGTGTGTGTGTGTGTGTGTGTGTGTGTGTGCGTGTATATATATATATATATATATATATATATATATATATAGA
>NC_068987.1:31355562-31357353 GCF_001194135.2 Octopus bimaculoides | reverse complement strand
GAGAGAGAGAGAGAGAGAGAGAGAGAGAGGGAGAGAGAGAGAGATAGTGAGGGAGGGAGAGAGAGTGAGGGAGAGAGAGAGTGAGGGTGAGAGAGAGTGAGGGAGAGAGAGAGAGGGAGAGAGTAGGGGAGACAGACAGACAAATAGATAGTGATTGATAGATAGATAGAGAGAGAGAGAGGGAGAGAGAGATAGGTATGTATGCATGTGTGTATACGACGGATTTGTTTTAGTTTACGTCAACCAAATCCACTCGCAAGGCTATGATCCTCTTACAACCCTGTGGTCGAGCCAAGCTGCCGCGTAATGGGACTGAACCTTAGGCCTACATGTTTGGGAATCATATCTGCACATGTATTTAGTGCGGTTTCTGAAAGTAGCTTCACTAATGCCATGGGTATAGCTCTATGTTTAAGAATTTACTGTCTTACACAGCCCTTTGACTATTATCTACCATGACTTCGAGTCGATCAAAATTTTGTGAACGAAATTTGGTAGAAAGCGACTGTATGGGAGCCTGTTGGAGGAATCGTTTGTACTATTTTGTGGTAGTCTTAATCTGTTACTCAGTTTAACACCACTAGTTGGCCCTTGAGTGGCTTTAACGTAGACCAACCAATTTGCCGCAAATATTGAGACTAAGTCTCCAGTTTGAAAACTTATTTCCTCCTGCCGAAGGTACAGGTGACAAGGAAGAGTGAACAACCAGTTCTGATCCACAGTCATGCACAGCAGCCATTGGAACCAAAGACATTATCTTGATTAAACAAGGCCCCTTTCGTCAGTTTTCCTGAGCATTTGGTCTCGGTAGCCCTTCGTAATTGCCTCAGCCAGTTGGTACAGTACTTTCTAATGATGGTATGGCCCTCTTGAAGATAGTCAATAAACACAATGCCTTTTACATCCCGAAAAACAGGCCATCACGTTCCCTGCAGATGACTCGACGTTGGCCTTCTTTAGAGCAGGTGATGGGGAGTGTTTCCACAGAATGGATTGTGTCTTTGTCTCTGGATCAAAGTAATGAACCAAACACTCATCCTAGCTGAGGAAACTTTCAAGGAAACCAACTGAATCTGCTTCAGACAATGCTAGATTTTCCCGTGATGAAATCAACCTGGTAGGCTTTTGATCAGGTATCAGAAGCCGTAGCGCCTACTGAACAGAAACCTTCGTCATTCCAAATTCATTGTGCAAAATATTCTCTACTCTCTCACAGGGTATGCTAATAGCATTGGCTATTTGATTTTATGGTCAACTATCCGTCATCCATCACCATGTGGTGAACACGATCAATATTTTCCTTAGTGGTTGCATTTGCAGGACGTCCAGATTTTGGGTCATCTCCAAGACTCTCACTTCTCCTCACAAAATGTTTTACCGTTGATAAAGCTGGAGCATCATCCTCTAATGTAGCAACCATATTAGCATGAATGTCCTTGTCAGCTAAAAAAAAAAAACCCTTTTCTGCAAGTACTTGATAACACCATGATGCCAAATTCTGTTCATTTCAAGAGAAGTACAACTAGTTACTTTTGAGGTCGTCTTCGTATTGTGAGATGTCGGTTTACCTGGAAAGAAACAATGCAGTTATTGATAAGAAGTGTTGAAATTAATGCATGCAAGATTTCGCAGCTCTAGCATCTCTCCTTCATAGTCAGACTATGAACTTTCAGCCGGCTGCCACTCTCGTAAATATGTTTTGTTGTCGTTCAGAACCACATAACAGAACTCTTTCGAGATTGGTGTGTGTGTGTGTGTGTGTGTGTGTGTGTGTGTGTGTGTGTGTGTGTG
>NC_068987.1:31351440-31355509 GCF_001194135.2 Octopus bimaculoides | reverse complement strand
GAGAGAGAGAGAGAGAGAGAGTGAGAGAGAGAAATAGGGAGAGAGAGAGGGAAATAGGGAGAGAGAGAGAAATAGGGAGAGAGAGAGAGAGAGAAAGAAATAGGGAGAGAGAGTGGGAGAGTGAGTGTGTATGTTTGTACGTATATGTAAGTATATATATAGAATATATATCTATAATATAATATAATTTATATATATACACACACGCATACACGTATATGTAACATTTTATAGTGTAGTAGCAGCAGCAGCAGCAGTAGCAGCAGCAGCAGCAGCAGTAGTAGTAGTAGTAGTAGTAGTAGTAGTAGTAGTAGTAGTAGTAGTAGTAGTAGTAGTAATGGTAAATACAACAATAACAACAATTGTTTCTAACAGGTGCCCTTACAAACATAAACATAAACGTTATATAGACAAAAACGTGTGGAATTGAATATGACGAAATTATATAAGAACAGGAGATCGTTATACAATGAACATGTTAAAATTTTTTACATAAATTAATGAATTGAATAAATATAAGATTACATAAAACCACGTTTAAAAATTAAAGTTGGAATAAAAGTTGAGTAACCCATCCACATGGAATTGAGAAAACACTTTTAGCCACTGCTTCTCAAACAGCACATCTTCCGCAAAGTCTTTCTCCTGGTCGTCTGGATTCGTCTGGAAATCAACTGTGGTGTAAACACCCGCGTAATTCTCGCCATCTGGTGGATTGAAGTCCTTTCTATGCGTCTTGAACGTCTTTTGTTTAGGATCATTTTTTTTCTCATTTCCGCGCTTATTTTTGTCATCAGCCACTGCCTACTTCTCCCTTTCAGCCTCCATTCACTCATCATCATCGAAAGACAATGAAATGGCACTAATGGCAAGGGAGCTCCCTGTCTCTTGCTCGCCAGCTGCCAGCACAGGGACGAGGTGAGTTTTTCAGCCATCACTGAAGCTGGACTGATGGGGTCTATTTCTGATCCAGCTGTTGTAGTTGATTCTACTGTTCACGTTCTCTTTACTCATCTGCTTTTCAAACTTTCTCGGGTAGAAAACCCTCAAGTAACTTTTACTTCCACATTTGTAACTGCTGGGCTTTCTGCCCTGTACTACTAATTGTATCCATTTTCTCTCTGTACCGACAAGGGGTACAACAAATCCGGGATGTTTCATTGGTCTTCAAGGATTATTATAAACTACATACCCATGCAAGCTTCACCAAAACATCCCGAACATATGTAATTTCTGGTCACCTCTATGTTCACAACCTGTCCACACAATGCCATCCCTTATACTTCCTGGTATTGTACACTGTGACACATCTTCGAGTAACTGTGTGACACACTAACTTGGTATCCTTACCTCTTTCTCAGATTAGAATACCGGGTATACACTTCCATATGTCCTACCCCAGTCGGTGAAAACCATATCGACGCATACATAAGACAGGGTTTCCTTTAACTGTTTTTTTGAGGTTACTTTTGTCAGAAGCAGTGGTATGTCACGTTTCTTCTTGCATTTTGTTTTTCGATAAAATCATCTGGCAAAAAGGCAGACGTTTCTGTCACTTACTTATACCACGTTCTTTTTATTTATTTTTCTTTGGTGAGTTGTTCCAAGTTTAGAATTTCTTTTTGGCTCGTGACGTTGGCAAAGCTATTCTTTTTTTATTTGCATTATGAAAATGTATTTGTGTTTTTCTGTATTTTCTTTTTGTGGAGTGTTAATCTCTGAGTTTGTATTCATAATTGCATTTGTTTCGTTAATAGTCATATTTTCTGTCTTTTGAATCGCTACTTGTATTGTCATATCTTTCAGTCTATTTTTCAGTCCCGCCTTTTTATATTTATTTTATAGCATATGCGGTGGACTATTTATATCGGGACTTATACATTTAAACTATACGTGACACTACGTTTGACAAGGCTGATCCTTTGGCATACGTGTAAACTCCATGCAACGAACTTTCCGTCTATCCAATTCCATTCACAAGGCTTGGTTAAACTTGCGGCTGTTATCGACAAACAATGGATCAAGGAGCTGGATAATGGGATCGAACTTAGGATCTCATGATTACAAAGCGAACTTTCTGTCTGTGTGTGTGTGTATTAAGTTAATTGTCATATTTTCTGTCTCGCCTTTTTAGTCGCTGGTTTATTTTCACATTTCACAAAATTTTCTCCAAAAATTTATGATGGATGCTCACCCCAATAGCTTTAGCAGCTACCATCCTTTAATGCAACCCTAAACGAGGAATTTATATTGTTATGCAAGTAAACGAAAGTTCACCAAAAAATGTATTAAAATATCCCAAAGCAATACATATATTTTCCCACTCCTAGTTAAACATGGTAAACACTCAAGAGTTTTAAAGCTTAAGCATCCAATAAATAAATAAATTAGAATATTTTTATGAAGCAAAATATTGTAATATTCAGATTCCTTCGGGAGATGAGTTAGATATGTTTGGTACCCATGACAAAAAAACAAAACAAAAACAAAAACAAAAAACAATAATACGATGCTGATCTAAAAAAGAAGTACAGCTTATCAAGTTAGTGCTGATATATCAGAGAAATTGTATAAATATGTCTGGAATAGTATTTAGAATATATGACAAGTCTCTTGTTGACATTATCAAATCATTAATAGAAATGCGATCTTACGAGTATAATGGAAATATGCCTTCACCATATTTCCCCCGCACGAGTAACGACCAGCAGCTTTCTCTATCCTTCTCAACACATCAAAGAAAGAGGCCAAAATTTATATATATGTATAACGTTCAAATACCATATTTACGAAGAATAGAATTACATATTTAGGCATCAACAAGCTGTGTTGTTAATCCTTATAATAAATCAGATGGTGTTTATTGTTGTGGTTATTGTTTTGCCCCAAGGGAATCCCGATCAAGGAGACCGATAACCAAAGGGATTCCAGTTGAGCCATCCTGTATGTTTAAGGGTATCTAGGGGCTACGCATCTAACGTGTCCTTTCCGTTTTTTTTTTAAATGTTAGAGGGTGACTTAAGCTGATATTTCTTGCAGGTCGAGCACCCTGCAAACACTTCTCATGTTAGCTCATAATAAATTTAGTTGAGCCCGCGCACGCGCGCGTGTGTGTGTATATGTGTGTACGTACGTGCGAAAGTGCGTGTGCGTATGCGTGTGTGAGATATATAATCATTCAATGTCAGATATCGGTAAACTAATATTAAAGTTATATTAATGTATTATAGAGATTATCAGCAGTAACTATGATAATCCTGATTATTTCGGACAAGTCAAGAATGAGAACGATCCTTAGTGCTCAAAATGTTATCAGTGCTGGAGATCAGCCCTTAATAAATATTCATACAAAACTAAATAGTTTACTAGACATGATTATGTGGTAAAAAGTTTGCTTCCTCGCTACATGGTTCTGGGTTCAGCCCCACTGCGTGGCAAGTGTCATCTATTGTAGCCTCGAACCGACCAAAGCCTTGTTAATGGATTTAGTTGACAGAAAATGAAAGAAGACTGTCGTATATATATATATGTATATATATATATATATTCCATATAACTTATCGTGGTCCATAATCGATTCAGGACTTCCATACTAGAGTCAACACTCAGGCTATAAACTATGTCTGAAAAATGCATTCCATATATTAAAACATAATTTTTCACTATTACTAAAAAGTATAATGAGGTCCTAGGTACATGCAACCACCGCTTTTTCATAGCTTCAAATTTTACTACAGATCCAAATGCAACCTAGATCACAGCACATTACATATACTGAATATTCCTAGGTAACTTCGATTTTTAAATTTTTTAATTGTTTATTACACACACACACACATATATATATATATGTGTGTGTGCGTGTGTGTGTATATGTATATATATGCATACACATTTTTATTATTCTCAAAGACTTTTGATAATCTTTTTCTAAAAAAGTGAAACCGGTTAAGTAAATAAATATTTAAAAAAAATAAGTGCATTTTCAAACCTTCTTTCATATATATTTCCACTCGTATGGTATTCCACAACTTTACTTTATTATATATATATATATATATATATATAT
>NC_068987.1:31349994-31350810 GCF_001194135.2 Octopus bimaculoides | reverse complement strand
TATATATATATATATATATATATATATATATGTATGTATGTATATATATATGTACGTATATATATATATATATGCATACACATATATGTATGTATATATATGACCACACGTACACACATACATACACATACCCACAAATGCACACATCCACACATACACACACACATGCATATTCATTCATATGTACATATGTATATTCGTTTGCGTGGACGCATGCATATCACGTGTGCACTCGCACGCGCGCGTGCATAGGTATACACGCGCGTGCGCAAGTATACACGCCCAAAACAAGCGTTGTTGATTGATAAGTGTTAGGATTTGGTATGCGTTGGGGTCTGGTATACATTGGGGATTGGTAAATAGCGGTCCTGGTAGATGGAGTGGTTGATAGCGGTGACCTTGGTGCAGGCGGTGCAAAGTAGTAGCTGGTGCTAAGGTGGTATATCCGGGTTGTCGGCGGTCAGATACTCCCAGCATATGCACTCGTTCAGATCCAGGGATAGAGAGAACTCTACTTCCCTGTTTCGTTTCTCTGGAGACTCCGTCATCTTCGATATGAAATACCCAACATCAAGTGGACTATTGTCAACAGAGAGCCACCATATTCAGCCAGTGCCCCCCAACTGCCAGCTCTGCCCCGCGAAAAACTGTATATCCTCCAACAACCCGCAGTATCCAGCAACAAGAAATGCGATTTATCATATTACTGTTACCAGAGATATGCTCTTCTGGCAAATTTCAGGCCTCTGACCGCCGACAGCTCGGATATACTACCTTAGCACCAGCTGCTACTTTGCACTCTAACATGAATGCACT
>NC_068987.1:31346687-31349015 GCF_001194135.2 Octopus bimaculoides | reverse complement strand
ATATATATATATATATATATATATACTCATATATCTATATATACACATACATACATATACATACACGCACACATGAGTAGGTATACACATGCACAAACAAACATATGTTCATAAATTCATATATGCACCAGTTCCGATTATGATTATTCCAGTTACTGAATAATGGAGTTATTTATATTATATTAATGGTATACGTGATGGAGTATTATACAGACATTTGTACGTTTAAACCAATCATCAGACAGAGCCAACTTGACACTATGTTTGACAAGGCTAGTCCTTTGTCTTGCGCCAAAATTCCATCCAGCGAGCTTCTACATAGTTTCCGTCTACTCAGTTCCACTCACAAGGCGTGGTTAAACCTGTGGCTGTTATTGAAAATCAATGGTTCAAGGCGCTGGATAATGGGATCGAACTTAGGATCTCATGATTATAAAGCGAACTTTCTTGTCTGTGTTTCAAGCCCACCAACTTCTGCTGATTAATACGCGCTCCAGTTAACATATTCTTTCGATGTGGTGCGGACCACTTCGATTTTCAAGATGACAAATGATATGGTGGTGATGACATCCCCGTATGCAGACACATCTCTAGTGTGACCCATTTAGAAGAAAATGTCCCTGAACCCCACAACACATCTAACCACAGCAGTTGCTCTAAAGTTAAAAAAGAAAACCGGAATAACTGACTGAACGTGCTGCTCGAAATGGTTGCGATAAGTGACTGTCAAGTCTGATCAATGAGCAGTTGTTAGTCTTTGACAATAGAGTAGAAACCGGTAACTCTTTTCACAACTGCCAGATAGCGATGGTCGACACTGGCGAAAGCTGTAGATCAGAAGTTTTCATCGTGGGCAGTACTATCCACAAGGGGGCGTTGGGCATGTAGAAGGGAGCGTTAAGCTTTAGGGTAGCATCATTAAAATATTAAATTTTACCTAAAGTAGTAATTATACTATACATGATAAAACTAGTTATGGTTATTAAAATTAAATAGATCTTATCACATACAGCGAAGTAATTAACTTGCAATGTATAAAGTAAATTCACAGCGTTTGTCTTAATTAAATTTTTATCATTTCACTGTTAAAAGCTTATACAATTTTACTCCATTTTTAGAGTAAAATTTATAAACTATCATCCATGTTATGCTAGTTTAGTCGTGGTACCTCACTCTCCACTTGGTTGGGTGCTAGGCGTAACGACTACTTAAAAAGGGGGAGTTACAAAATGTTGGTTAAGAACCATTGCTTTTGATGTATCCATACTGATCTAAGCTCCACAAAAGTTAGTCATTACAAGCTTATTCTTTAATATTTCATATAATTTGGTGATTGCCCTGGATAGGTCTGTTGAGAATTAGATAACCTAGTATGGTACTAAAGATCAACTGGCAGTCACTGTGAGAAAAGAATATATAAATAAAAAAGAAAAGCCGTTAGAAAACCGATTATAGCAACGACTCCATCTAAGAATATCTGAAGAAGGAATTTTATTCTGAAATATCATATCAGACTATAGATGACTAAATTACAGCAGGTATATAGTCCATTGTTTGTATTAGAGTGCATTGTTGTACCATTCAAAACTTTTTATTCTTTACAAACAATACACAATGCTTCAAGCGAACTATAATACTCTACTGTGAGGAAAACCTTAATTTTACATTCAAACGCGAAGGCTATCAACAATGTTTACTTTGTTCGAGTTCTTCCTCAACACATTACTACTCCCCAGATACCACAGCTGGGAATGTTCCCAGTTTGCTGCTTATAGTGATGAACGTTGGCCAAAACGGTAAACGGGACAAGCTTTTACCAAACAATCGCTCATGTCCCTCGTGTTTCAGCTGTTGTTATTGGCTTTTCACAACTCTCCACCTCTCCTGGTAATAGTCGTGGCAGTTAATAGCTTAAGCCAAACAGTCAGGCCTTTTCTCGAACCACTAGGTTGAGTGCGATTTTCACCATTATCACGATGGATTTTCTGCCTTTACTGCTCACTTTACTAATGTATTCAATGCAGCAGGTGTCTTTAGACATAGTTCTCCAGTTAATATAACTTACTAACTTATCCTTCTATCTGCTGTCTTCTATAGCTATGTCTTTACTTAAACTATATCGGCTCCATTACATCTCTCTGTAAGATGAAGCATTACAAGTTGTCGACGATCATCAGAGTGAATTGTCGTCTAATTATCAAACAAATCACATGTGTAAAGATGCAACAGTATCTACAGCATGTGTCTAGATGCATATGCGCATCTCAAAAGTTGTATCTACAAGTGTATATACACACACACACACACACACACACACACACACACACA
>NC_068987.1:31342765-31346609 GCF_001194135.2 Octopus bimaculoides | reverse complement strand
ACATACATACATACATACATACATACATACATACATACATACATACATACATACTGGGTTTCTTCTTCAAATTCGTCATTTTCAACCTCCATCTCATAAATGTCAACCTCAAATTCGTTAGCGCTAGTCTCGACTATGTTGCCATCGTCTCGATTTCGTCATTGTCAACTTAAATGTTTTCACTGCAGGAAGGAGCGAAATTTGTTTTATGAATGGTCCTTAACATCAGTGATCAGTTGTTGTAAAGATGTAAAAGACTGCTAACAGTAAACGGTTTTTGAACATGTTTACAAGATTTGTAAAATAGAAATTGTCACACTTTACATTACGTAAATGTACAAATATTTAAGTACAGTAGATATAAAACTACTATTCTATATACATGCAGAACACAACAGATAAAATTAAATATCATCAGATTTATTTTTTATTCATTATTCTCATGTCTTAACTCTTAATATATTACTTTAAAAATGCAGCAGTTTTCTTAGGTAATAAAGGTACATACGTAAGTATATTGTTTGACACATGAGTGCGTTGTTGAGACACTCGTTTCATAATTAGGTAGATTCATGCTTAATCCATATGCACGACTCCTTGAGCAAGTATTTTCTACCATAGTTGTGAATTTATTAAAATCTTGAAAAATACAATTTGGTAGACGGAAATGACACTGAAGACCATTCGAAGGACGGTTCCTGTTCTTAGGTAGTTAACTTAATCCTTTGCTCAGTTTAAGAACATCATCTTATTGTTGAGTACTTTTAGCAGAGTCCTCTATGTTGTTATAATCATTCAGATTAGGTCACCGCTCTAAGGGTAACTTCTTTCTTTCCACCAGACACGGAGGCTCTAAAAAGGGGCTATAGATGTCGGTTCTTCTTCTCTGATGAAGTTACATAAAAAAAGTTAGTTTCATTCAACATGTTAATATTTTCATCAATGATATATCATTCACTAAAAGTTCATCTCAGACTCAGGACTTTTAAAATTTAAAATGATAGTTAAGCGTTTTAGTGATGACGGATAACGGTTTAAGCATTTAGAGTTGCAGGTTGAAGTTGAGTGTTTTTTATCAGCCAAATTCTTGTCTTATGCAGGATTGTATTGTTTTGTTGGTGAAGACCCTTCAATAGGAAAAATTCAGTTCTTCATGTGAATTGAAAGTCAATTGAAAAAGCCTTCCTTAGAAAGCTATTGCAGTATATTCTTTTCTTGAAAAAAGACACAAAGATCTGGTCTTCAGGGGTATTCAAATGAGATAAACAATGCAATAGACACTGAATTTCGTATATGTAAATACAAAAACTTATCTGCGAGGATTAAATTTCAAGCTCAAATCTTTGAAACAGGATTTCTAGTGTTGAAATGCACCGAGTTCACAGAATGATGACGCTAAAATATATATATTGATTTCTAAAGTTGGTACAAGTATACACATTTTGGTCAAAAACTGTTATTGATTAAAGCAACCTCCCTACAAGATATGATTCGCATTAAATCCATCGACACCCAGAAAATGAAAGGTAAAATTGACCTCATGGGTATTTGAACATAGTTCTTATGAATGTATATAAATATCGCCCAGCACTCAAACCAATACGTTTTCCCCTACCCTATAAAGTTGAGATTATATTAGCTCTATAAACATGGAAAATATAATTACTACTGCGAAAACACATTCCCGTATTAACAGGGCTTTCATTTCTCGGAAGTAAATAAAACACTCGTATGGTATTCCTGAGTAATTTCTTAATTATTTTATGCCTCAGGCAATATACCTGAAAATAGGATCCATGGATTTGGTACGGCTCTCTATTGTAAACCGAGATCTCAATCTATAATTAATGCTGTTTTGTTAGTTTTCAGTACTGAGTTGAACTCCCGTTATAGATCTGGAAAGAGTGGAATAGGTTATAGAAAACGTCTTGAGAATATTTCCTCCCAAGAGATGCTAAAATTAGCGAGATATTCAAAGGTTTCAATCTTTCCGTGACACCTTCAATTGCAACAGCGGCAGTAACAAGAACAACAGCAACAACAACAATAACAACGACCGACACCTGTTGCTACATTCTCTGTTAGTTATTTGCAATGAGCAACGTTGTCCAATGGTGTTAGAAAGACCAACACTGCAGAATCCATCATGAAATATTGATTGCGTTGTTACCCTTCCCTTACTTGATATATTTTTATAAGCCTTTTAACTTCGCTATTCCTTCAGAATAATTATCTTCTTCCATGGGTTTTATGTCTGTATCTCTTTACAAATTCCCTTGTTGTGACATATAGCGTCCATGTGCTTTCTTTCGACTAACACTTATCATGCAATCTTACAGAAACGGTGTCGCCATGTTTGCTAAACTGATATCAAGGGAAAAAGTCAATATTTATACAGATCTAATTAGTTCCGCACTGCTCTTTCATACTTTACACCAGTGATATATCATTAATTACCTGTTATCCTAGAGGTTAAAGTATAGTTCTCGTTCTATCTTTTCTTTCTCTCTCCCACTCTCTTTCGCTCTTTCTTTTGTCATATTTTTCTTCAGTGTATGATTCTTAAAGATGGTGGTTTAAAGACGGAAGCTGTGAATTAGTAAACTTCCTGTTCTAAATCGGATTGTATTTTCGTTGTTACAGATAAGTTTGTCATTGATGAAATAAACAGATAAAAAAAAAATGGATGACTTCAACAGTTAGTTACAATTATCAATAGCTTTGAAAGAGAATCGCTAAAGAAAGCTGGACGCTTGCTGAGTGGATAAGGGCAGTTTTATTTAAAATCAAACCGATTTCGCAAAGTACAAGTTTCATAAAATGAATCGGAGATAAGTTGACCAGGAGTCGTTGACAACGTCTGACGTTGACACAAATTTAGCTCTCCTTTAGTAATTTTAATGAGTTCATTCGGATTTGTAGCTGGTATTTTAACTGAGATACGAACTATTGAACTTGAGAAGTGGAATATTGAATTTCAGTGAGTAGATGGCTTAAACGGCAAAACATCACGCCACGAGGCGAAGATTCGTGAGTCTGTATCCCATTGCTGAATCGGAACAAAGCATATTGCTATAAGTAGTGAAGTAACTTACGAGGTGGTATCAAAAAGTTCCCGGACTAGTTCTATAGCGCGCCAACACATGGCAACATACAGTTATATGCGCATTGAGAGCTAGCAGTGATCTTCATGAGACAGTGTGCTGAGTGACAACGCTGTTTTACTTCGCAAGTTGTATGCTGTAGTCTGCGATTTTGTCATGGACAGGAAGCTGGAACAAAGACAAATGCTTCGTTAAGAAACATTTGTTATGTTTCAATCCTGCGCTGAATTCAATCCTTTTTCAGTTCATAACTTAATTTGATACTCGGGGAAAATATAATATTAGTTGTATAAGGTTGACGCTAGGAAAATTGAAAGAAGCCTTTAAGGTTTCGACTATACGGTCTTCTATGGAAAGAATAGATGAGGAGAGTGAAAAATAAAGAGAAAAGACCAGACGTGTCTCAGTCGGAGGGTGACAAGGCCAACAATTTCGGGCGTGGGGTATAAGTCGATTACACCGACACAAATGCTCAACTGGCACTTATTTTATCGATCACAAAAAGATGAAAGACAAAGTCGCCTTCGGCGGAATTTGTGCTAAGAACATGAGGACAGAGACGAAATACCGCTAAGCATTTCGCCCGGCGTGTTAACCATTCTATCAGCTCGCCGCTTTAATACATACATACATAAATACATACATACATACATACATACATACATACATACATATATGTATGTATGTATGTATATATATGTATGCATACATATATATATATATATATGTATGTATGTATA
>NC_068987.1:31341532-31342593 GCF_001194135.2 Octopus bimaculoides | reverse complement strand
TATATATATATATATATATATATATATTAATGTGCATGTGTGCCTTTGTGTCAACGTTTGTGTTTGTTTTTATCCCGTGTAAAAAACTGGTGTTGAGTCAAAGGTGTAATCTATTGATTCGATATTAGTGAGATCAATAAAACAAATCCCAGACTCAGTCGCGGTCCGGTTAAGCATTATGCAGAATAAATACATTCTTAGAGAACCACAAAGTTATTTTTTTCTAGTGTCAGATTTACCAAAGTGCAAATGGTAATTTATAACATTTTTTAATTAATCAAAAATGTTGAAAATCTGCCTGTTTCCTTATTGACCTTTTTTTTTAGTAAATGATTTGCTTATATTACTAGTTTTGATGTTAAATAAATAAAATAAAACAAAATAGATTACATTTAATCTTGTTGTGGCGTCTGCGCTGCGAGCTGATCTGAAAGAAAACTCAACTTGAAACGTACTATTATTTCACATGCAGCACCTATTAAGTCTAAACTTTTTAACAGATAGACAATACAACAGTCGAAGGGGCGGCATACTTGGGATATTTAAGGCATTAATCGACTAAAACTTTGTTGCTGTAGTGGTTAAGCTCCTGAACATCTATGATTGAGCAAACCTATGAACAATGATGTTCCAACTATAACCATCGCAACTTTTCCTCAGGCATTGCGACTATAGAACTACATTAGCCAATTTGTTGTTGTTGGCACTCCGTCGCTTACGACGTCGAGGGTTCCAGTTGATCCGATCAACGGAACAGCCTGCTCGTGAAATTAACGTGCAAGTGGCTGAGCACTCCACAGACACGTGTACCCTTAACGTAGTTCTCGGGGATATTCAGCGTGACACAGTGTGACAAGGCTGGCCCTTTGGATTACAGGCACAACAGAAACAGGAAGTTAGAGTGAGAGAAAGTTGTGGTGAAAGAGTACAGCAGGGTTCACAACCACCCCCTGCCGGAGCCTCGTGGAGCTTTTAGGTGTTTTCGCTCAATAAACACTCACAACGCCCGGTCTGGGAATCGAAACCGCGATCCTATGACCGCGAGTCTGCTGTCCTAACCA
>NC_068987.1:31340118-31341522 GCF_001194135.2 Octopus bimaculoides | reverse complement strand
TGGCACTCCGTCGCTTACGACGTCGAGGGTTCCAGTTGATCCGATCAACGGAACAGCCTGCTCGTGAAATTAACGTGCAAGTGGCTGAGCACTCCACAGACACGTGTACCCTTAACGTAGTTCTCGGGGATATTCAGCGTGACACAGTGTGACAAGGCTGGCCCTTTGGATTACAGGCACAACAGAAACAGGAAGTTAGAGTGAGAGAAAGTTGTGGTGAAAGAGTACAGCAGGGTTCACAACCACCCCCTGCCGGAGCCTCGTGGAGCTTTTAGGTGTTTTCGCTCAATAAACACTCACAACGCCCGGTCTGGGAATCGAAACCGCGATCCTATGACCGCGAGTCTGCTGTCCTAACCACTGGGCCATTGCGCTCCACGCACATTAGCTAATATGCAGGCAATTTTTACGGTGGTGGAATGATGTTTGAAGATGCGGTTGCTAATTTTTGCAGGTATGGCTCGCCACCTGCCTTCTATTGTTGTATATGAAGTAGAAAGGTGACCAGTTCTCAAAAAGGTTGTGCTTGAGACGCAGTTTCGATTTCCGTTGTGTACCTGTTCCACTTGACTCGCTCCGCGTATCTTTTCGTCTAATTGAGACAGTTGATCCTTTGTCTCAATTTATTAAGAAACCAAAGACTGAAGAATCAAAGAAAACAAGCTTGTCGATTTTAGTAGTAGTAGTAGTAGTAGTAGTAGTAGTAGTAGTAGTAGTAGTAGTAGTAGTAGTAGTAGTTGTTGTTGTTGTTGTTGTTGTTGTTGTCGTTGTTGTTGTTCTACTACTACTACTACTACTACTACTACTACTACTACTACTACTACTACTACTACTACTACTACTACCACTACCGTATAGAATGTACAGAGTAGTTGACAAAGCGAAAAATCGACAAACTTGTTTCTTTGTGGCGAGCCATACCTGCAAAAATTAGCAACCATATCTTCAAACATCCTTCTACCACCGTAAAAATTGCCTGCATATTGGCTAATGTAGTAGTAGTAGTAGTAGTAGTACGACTACTACTACTACTACCGATCAGATTTCACTGAAACCGTTTGGCTCCCATTCTAAAATAAGCGATGGGCTCTAAACACAAAAAAATTACAACAGAGGTCTACACAGTAACTCTTTTGCTGTGTTGAGAGATTTTTCATGAAGTCGTTTTAGGATTGTTTTTAGCCCAGTAATGAAAATGTTTGCTCATTGACACAACCAAACTGATAAAGTGGGCTTCGTCGCTCTCGAGTAGAACACCAATTGTAGGAACATTGTGAAGAATATCCTCACAACATGTCATGTGGTTTTGTTAATCAGCACGGTGGCTGTGTGGTAAGTAGCTTGCTTACCAACCACATGGTTCTGGGTTCATTCCCACTGCGTGGCACCTTGGGCAAGTGTCTT
>NC_068987.1:31333771-31336635 GCF_001194135.2 Octopus bimaculoides | reverse complement strand
CATCGACCCAGTAGGTAACTGGTACTTAATTTATCGACCCCGAAAGGAGGAAAGGCAAAGTCGACCTCGGCGGAATTTGAACTCAGAACATAACGGTAGACGAAATACCGCTAAGCATTTCGCCTGGCGTGCTAACGTTTCTTATTTCTTTATTGCCCCTAAGGGGCTAAACATAGAGGGGACAAACAAGGACTGACAAAGGGATTAAGTCGATTACATCGACCCAGTAGGTAACTGGTACTTAATTTATCGACCCCGAAAGGAGGAAAGGCAAAGTCAACCTCGGCGGAACTTGAACTCAGAACGTAACGGTAGACGAAATACCACTAAGCATTTCGCCCGGCGAGCTAACGTTCCGCCAGCTCGCCGCAACATTGTTTTTATAGCTCAGTGATACAACGAAAGAAGGAGATTGCCTTTAAAACCGCTTGTGGAGTATCGAAGTTGAGAGAGGGAGGAAGTTATTCCCACCCTAATGGCATGGCCCGAATAATTGCAACAAAGTGGACTCTGCTAAAGGCATCCAAGAGTGAGACGGTGATGTTGATAGACACACTTACACAACTGTCCCTGTTTTTAACCAATTCTATCAGTTAAACGCTAAACGTGGACTTGATACCAGAAGCAACATCAGAAATCAACAAACACTCGCCCATTCTCCTTCCATTTTCAACATTTGGATTTTGTTCTCTTCCCGGTGGCAACTGATAAAAATAGTTGTGTTTATATCGAGTTTCTGCTGAGGAATTCTTGAAATAAAGACAGAGAGGAAAATAAAATTTAAAAAAAAACAAACTGTATATGGTAGACCAAAAGTTTGGAAACACAGACAGTTTGAAATTATGTATCTGAGATGTGGTTATTATGAGTGGTTGCACCCATCCATTTATCTGTCCGTCTGTCAGTCCGCCCATCCATCCATCCATACACCATGTTACCCATTCATCTATCTATCTATCTATCTATCTATCTATCTATCTATCTATCAACACATACATACGTACATGGTGTTTACTTTGTGTTCACAGATGATGCAAAATCCTCGTGCCTCCTCGTTGTCAATGGCATTTCTCTCTTTCTGTCCAAGACTAAGAAAGCATTAATGAACTAAAACGAATGAATTCAAGTCAAACATCGATATAAAACAATGTATTATTATGGGTTTATGCGGCGAGCTGGCAGAATCGGTAGCACGCCGGGCAAAATGCTTTGCGGTATTTCGTCCGTCTTCACAGTCTGAGTTCAAATTCTGCCAAGGTCGACTTTACCTTTCATCCTTTCAGGGTCGATAAATTAAGTACCAGCGAAACACTGGAGTCGATGTAATCAACTAGTCCTCCTTCCCAAAATTTCAGGCCTTGTGCATTTAGGTTTATTATAAGTTTACTTGGAAAGAAGGGACAGATCCCACGACCCTCCCATACTGACCAGATCGATGATTCTTTGGAAAGCAATATGTTGACGTCTGTAGAAAGCTAACGAAAGAACCTCAAATCGGTTACTTGACCTGCTTGACGTTGTAGCCAAATTTCCCTCAAATCACACCCCACAATCTTAGGGACATATTTGATATTTTAGTCAATATTACTCGTAGTATACTGTTTGTGAATACTACTTGTTTGGAATATATAATCAGAGCTGTCCTGTGACTAAGCAAAAACACGGACGAAGCAAACCAGTAATGGATTTTGTACATGGTTCTTCTAATCTCAACCTACTGATCGAATAGGCCTAATGTCAAAGCCTTCCAGGTGCGAATGATTAGCATTTTTTAATATATATATTTACAATGCACCCCTCCTTTGCATAAAACATTTAATTTTACATTAGTCCAGTTTACTCAACTGTAAAAGAGTACCAACTGCCTCTTCTCTTTCATTCTTTTTTCTTTCTTTCTTCCTTTCTTTCTATATTTCTTTCTCTCTCTCTCTCTCTCTCTCTCTCTTTCTCAGTCTCTCCCTTTCGCTCTCGAACACGCGCACATACACGACATTGTCGGCATACAAACATACATAGCTATAGACACTGATATCATGCTAATACTATTATTATTGCTAGTTGGTCATTCCATAATTAGTGGTTGGGTAATGATTGCGGTGTTGGTGATAGTAGTAGCAATTGCTCGCAGTGGTAGAAGTCATATTGTTCTTGTTAATGATATTGATAGTATCTGTCTCCCCCTCTTTCTCTCTCTTTCTCTCCGGTTACTAAAGCATTACCCCCCCCCCGCAAGTGACGGTTGGCCATATTATATTATATGTTGAAATTTTGTGTTAGAAGCAGCTCTGTAGTATAGACATTAACCGTGCTACATGTCACTGACTTAGTGTATCTGTGTTCCCTGAGCGAAATACCGCAGTCAAGAAGTGTTTAACAAAACACATACAAGTATGTTTACGCTATAGAGTTACTTCTAATACAAAGTTTGAATTTTGATCTACTTGAGCGGCGCTACTGCGAATCAGCAGATAGATGAACAGAAGAAAACAACTGCGAAATATCAATATTTGTGGCTCTAATTCACCCACAGGGCAGTTCGTTTCACTTGTCTGTGAAATATATATAATTTTTTTTTAAATACTATGCTTCTAAAGGGACTTCTCTGAACAAAATACCGCACCCTAAGAGCGCTTAGTAGCAAGCATATACAAGTACACACACACACACACACACACACACACACACACACACACACACACACACAGATGCGCATATACTGTTTCCTGTTTCTGAAGAAGTGCTTTGCTCGAAATATAAAACACCATTTCTTTCCTTCTCTGAGCGTCTTATTAAAACTTTGCATGTACGAAATCCTCGCGTTGTTGTTTTTACTTATCTCAACTCTCTGGGGTCTTTTTTTTTTT
>NC_068987.1:31330478-31333761 GCF_001194135.2 Octopus bimaculoides | reverse complement strand
TAATAATAATAATAATAATAATAATAATAATAATAATAAATATTCAGACAAATACATAACAAAAACACCAGGACTTACAAATATATATAACATACAGACAATTGCACTACTGGGTACTGCACACATTCTACGCAAAACACTTTCAATACAGTAAACATAAGAGCACCACAGCAAACCACAGCACATACCCAAGGCGCACAGAGCTGCGCTCGGTAGTGAAGTGAAAGCACGTTATAAAAATAAAACTACTGAATAATAATAATAATAAAGAGCATGGAAACTTGTACATCCACAATACTGCAAGGTCGTATGTGCAACAGTGAGTAGCCACTGCAGCGGAAACACGTGTAGGTCATTATATTATGCTGTATATAACTATCAAATAAATTTTGTGAATGTACAAGTCTCCATGCTCTTTATTATTATTGATGTTAATATAAACTCCAGGCAACCTTTACTGTCAAGCGTAGGACCCACGGCATAACCCATAGGAAGAATTCACGGATTGACTCACAACTAATTGTAGGTACAGACGTTGGATACTGATCGTTGTGGCCAGCCGTCAGCTGGAACTGAACTGAGAGCTAACATGATATCCGCCCGGAGAATATATCTCCCCAAACTCATATATATATTGCTAAGGCATTGCTCACTTATAGATATATGTGTGTGTGTGTGTGTGTGTGTGTGTGTGTGTGCGTGTATTGCTTAGGTATTGCGAAACTAATAACCTGGTGTAGAACTCAATATTCTTATGTTTCAGAATCGAGAGTTAGTAGAGTACAGAGCGGTAAGAAGAAAATGAGATGACAAAGGGATATACTATTATCTTATGAACTTCATTAGCTTACAGCTGTTTCTGCAACAAGATGCAGCGGACTTAGAGCTGAGTATCTGAGTAGGTTCCGAGGAAGCTATATGATGTCACTCTGGAATTTAAGTATGAGTCCACTACATCTTTCCACAAAAAACAATTGTAGACTAATGAAGCTCATATGATGATTGTTTATTCCTTTGTCATCATTTTTCTTTTATATATATACATATATATATAAGTTAGGGGTTGTGAATCCAACCCACTAAGGGATAATATCTATCCAATATACTGCTGGTTTTTTACGGTTTTTATATTTTTATATTTGTATATTTTTATGAACTTTATAAAATCCCCGAAGAGGCCTAGAGAATCACCCATGTACCTCTATTTCATCTATCTCATCTATTAACTACTTCAGTCTACTGGAGTGATATAGATAGGATGAGGCATGTCACCCCTAGACTGAAACAGCTGTAAGTCATTATCCCATTTTCTGTCACTATATGTCATTTTTTAAGTACTGATATGACATAATATGTCACATGTGTTTGTATATCGTTATTATTGACTTTTTAGTAAACAAATAAACAAGTAAATTGACACAATACAATGTCTGCAAGTGGATGAATACCACCTATTCCCTTCCATTTTCTTATTGCTACACACACACACACACACACGCACGCACACACACACACACACACACACACACACACACACACACACACACACACACACACACACACACACACACACACATATATATATATATATATATATATATGCGAGTGTGTGTGTGAGTATGTATGGATGGAGTTAATGTGACTGTTTGTGTGTTCCTGTATGTCATACCGTAAAAACAATTATTCGATATTCAATAAATAGTGATCGATGTTATATGGCGTAAAACCTTTGTAAGTAGTTCACTAACCTGGCCGTCGTCCAGTAACTGAAGCCAGTAAAGAGATGAGTATTCGATTAAAGAATTCTGAGAATAATATAGATTTCTTAAATTGTCACACAGCCAGAAACATTGGAGGGAGAACGAGAGACAGAGGAAGAAGGAAAGAAAAAAGTCGATTGCATCAACCGCGGTAGATGACTGGTATTTATTTCAAAGATACCTCTCAAGGCTAGAAGACAACGTCGCGTCCCATGAGGTCGACACTGGAATCTGGAAGGAAGATGTGTATAAGCATTGGATCGACCCAAAGTACAAATATAGAGACTTACTTGCTCGACTACTGAAGCGGTAGGAAAGAAGAAAGATTGAAAGTGAAAGTAGACATCGTTGTTGGAAAGTGACTTTAGTACAGACGTAAGAAGAGGCACGTGTACTGAGACAGTCACTATGCTGTTACTCGATCGGCTAGAAATAGCAGCCGAATTCTCTTTCTTATTGGATTATGTATTTCAAAATAATTACTACCGAATTTATGTATCACAAAATAATTACTACCGAAAAAACAAAATGATCACCATGTCAGCTCGATCAAGGCTTACCTGAGGCTAAACAACAAAAACAACTGTAACCTGGTTCTCTAGCATTTTGTATTTGTTACTATTAGTCATCTAACCCCAGGTCAGCCCTGATCGAGCTGATCTATGAGTAGGTGTTCCAACAACGATCTCTTGCTTTTTTGCCTGCCATTTTTCAATGTGTCCTTCCTCGTTTTCAGACGGTAAGTTATAATTTAAGAAACCCGGAATTACATTATCGAACATCTCACTTTCTATCCTAAGACGCAGGGTTTAATTTGAGGGAAATATGAGTGCTATTTCTAGCGAGATGAGTGTCCCTATACAAATCCTTCTTTGACTTATGCTCCTTCAGAGGCTAGGGTATAATTTGAGCGACATTGACTGCTACATCTAGAAAGCAGATCAACCGCAGAGAGGTTCATTCGTTGGCTTGCCCTCATTATAACCGTAAGTTGTGATTCTAAGGCTATTTTGCTGTAATTTCTAGCGAAGCGAACGACCACACAAAGGGTCCTGGGCTGGGGTTGCGGTGGATGGTGAGGTGTTGTGTTATTTGAGGCTGGTGCCAGTGAAGAAATATAATGCAAGCTAAGAAAATATAAGGCAGCATCCATGTGTGGATAGACAGACAGATAGATAGATAGATAGATAGATAGATAGATACATACATACATACATACATACATAACGAGAGAGAGAGAGAGAGAGAGAGAGAGAGAGAGAGAGAAAGAATGAGAGAGAGAATGGAGGAGAGAGGGGGAGACTGAGAGGGTGAGGCATGTAACAGCACAGTTGAAGAATTATATAGAATGCAAGAGAAGGAAAGAAGAACAAGAAGAGGAAAGAAAGAAATGCGGCGGCTCGTCAATAAATATAGAGCTCTCAGGAATTCTCTTAACATTTAACATCTGGCCAACAATGTTTGGGTGGTGATGGCGGTTCTGATAGCGGTGATGGTTGTCGTTGTAGTGTGGAGGGATTGGC
>NC_068987.1:31328621-31329130 GCF_001194135.2 Octopus bimaculoides | reverse complement strand
ATAGGAGAAGGGGGTGGATGAGAAGGAGGAGGAGGAGGAGGAAGGAGGAGGAGAAGAAGAAGAAGAAGAAGAAGAAGAAGAAGAAGAAGAAGAAGAAGAAGAAGAAGAAGAAGTAGAAGAAGAATAAGAATAAGAAGAAGAAGAAGAAAAAGACGGAATATTAGAAGAAAAGAAAGACGTAAGAGTAGTAGCAGTGAGTACTAGTGACATATATGTGCGCACGAGTGTGCGCGATGCGCGTGCGTATGTGCGTATGTGTATATGCATATGTGTGTATGGGAGATATTGAGAGAGAGAGACAGAGACAGAGACAGAGAAAAGGAGAGAAAGAGAGATGTAGTATGTAAGTAAAGGAGGTGAGTGCAACGAAGGACTTGTTATTACTGGCCGGCAAGAGGGCGTCTTCGTGCTTTGACGCTTGACAGACTGGCTAGTTGTGTGACTGGCCGGTTGGTTGGGTGGCTCGCTGGCAGGCTGGCTGGCTGGTTGGTTGGTTGGCTGGTTGGTTG
>NC_068987.1:31326722-31327565 GCF_001194135.2 Octopus bimaculoides | reverse complement strand
TATAAATGTGCGTCAGTGCGTGCGTGTGTGATAACTTTTAAAACGAGAATATCTGAAATAAACTCGACTGCTCTCACAAACGGGAATACTAAAAATGAACCCGACCGCTCTCAAAAATTGAGTGAAAACAAAAAATACGGAAAAATAATCAAGAATCCTTGTCCGGTACTGCATCGATTACAAAATCTGATAGGTTCGTGCCAGTCACGAGGCCAAACATCTCTGGAAGTTTCATGCGAATCCATCCAGCGGTTCTTGAGGTATCTTGCCCAGAGACAAACAAACATGACTGAAAACAATATCTCCGCCTTCGCAAAGGCGGAGGTAATAATAATAATAATCATAATAATAATAATGATAATGATAATGATGATGATGATTTCTTTTATTTTCGATTAGGGCGAAAGATGAGGGGACAATACGAAGACAGACATAAAGTGTTGGGGTTTACATATAATGGAATGATAAAATAAAATGTGTAGAGGGTATACATTAGAAGGGAAATATACATAGTATATAACACAAGAAAAAGAGGTAAAAAAAAGGGTCATGATGGGATCCCCCTGGTTCAAGAGGGCCTCTAGGGATAGTCAAGGAACCCAACCATCCAAGATCATCCTGAGTACCAAGGACGGGAGCCCACTGCAACTTCTTTCTTGCGACTCACAGGTCTACACTGAGAGTGGTACCATCCACTCATGCCATTTTTGCAACTTTCACCCACCTTTTGATAAATTCACTCGAGGACAGCACCTCTCCCTTTCCACCTTCACTTTCCTTTTCAAGTGAAACTTGAAAAAATCGTTGAGAGCTTTACCAAAGAGGAAGGTTTCTGTCCTCATT
>NC_068987.1:31323988-31325964 GCF_001194135.2 Octopus bimaculoides | reverse complement strand
CTTTCACCTTCTAAAAATCACTGCGGGTGGCGCAACCTGAATGCGTGTCTGCGCATTAAAATTCATGGTATGCCTGAGCCGCCTCCAAAGGAAGTTGGCAGCAGACCGACCACCTGACCATTGGAACGCGTCCTTTCCACAAGGAAATAAACAGGATACGCTCCGATCTAATCAAGCAGTAATTGGGGCAAGGTACAACGGTCAAACGATAAATAAGGACAGAAGCGATGTAGGCATGCGCCACCTCTGCTCGACTTTTCAGGGTCAACTTCCTCTCTGCTCATTTCTGGGTAAGAGAGGTCACCCTGTTCGTCACCTCTTCCCAATTCTTATCCACTTGGAGATCGGGACCAAACCAGATCCCGAGCAGTTTCACTGGTTCGTCAGTCCAGCGTCCGACGACATCGATCTGCCTCTCCATGTGTATTGCAGCAATCCAGCCTCTGAAAACGGTTTCGAAACCGGCCGCTTTAAGCACTGCTTCCAAGTAGCGATGGTCTACCCTATTGGAAGCTTTCGACTGATCTAAATTGATCGAGGCCCCACCGAAACCAGCATTAGTCCCAGCCCCCTCTACGATGTATCGCATAAGGTTGAGGTTGTCGTGAATAGACCTGCTCGGGATTGCGCACGTTTGTGCCTCCTCGACCAGACTACAAACGACAAGCGCCAACCTTTACGCTAACACCGTGGCCAAAATCTTAACCTTTGTATTTAGCAGAATTATGGGCCTAAAACTCCCTAACACGTTCCCATTGTCGGCGTCCTTTCTCAGCAGTGTTACTACACCCCGGCTAACAGCACTAGGAATTCTCCCGTTCTACTGCCAGCTATTGTAAATATCTGCCAAGAGGCTGCCAAACAAATCTGGCATGAAAACATAGAATTAGTAAGGCAGACCATCCAAACCAAGCGATTTCCGACTTGTGCAATCGCTCATCGCCTCCTGTATTTCAGAGGCTGTAATCAGCTTTTCGCAGTATCTCGCGTCCGTCACTAAGAGCTGTGGTAGGCCGTCTAGGTACAAAGTAAAGTTCGCTACCGTCATCGACCCATCACCCCCATCAACCAGCCGCGCAAAGTGCTGCTGGAAAGCCGCACTCATCTGTTCAGAACCGAGTAGCACGCGTCCGTCCTGATCTGTCAAAGACATAATCGTGCTTTTGTTTCCACATTGTGTCTCTACTATTCGGGCCCATCAAACGACTTTAGTTCCTTCGTGTTTTAGCGCACGAGCCTTAGCTCTGACAACGCACTCTTTGTGTTTCGCCTCAAAGAAATGGTCAAGGGCAATTCTTACTGCTAACACGTCGGTCGCAATGCCTCTTCTAGTTTGCTAACTAGTTCTCCCTCTAATCTATTTCTTTCTATTGCTAAATCTTTGCTAAATGCTTTCGATTCTACTCTAATCTCTTTCACTTGTTTCAGTCATTTGACTTTGGCCATGCTGGAGCACCACCTTTAGTCGAACAAATCGACCCCATGACTTATTCTTTGGAAGCCTAGTACTTATTCTATCGATCTCTTTTGCCTAACCGCTAAGTTACGGGGACGTAAACACACCAGCATCGGTTGTCAAGCGATGTTGGGGGGACAGACACAAACACATACACAAACATGCATATATATATATATACATATATACGACGGGTTTCTTTCAGTTTCCATCTACCAAATCTACTCACAAGGCTTTGGTCGGCCCGAGGCTATAGTAGAAGGCACTTCTACTATATAGGTAGATGTAGATGTAGGTATGCACATACTTGTACGTATATATGCATATACTCATTTCTTATTTGTTTTACATGATCGAAAGCACGCGCATCCCTGCAAGTAAGTTTTGAACTTTATATTTTCTGACGCGACTCTATCTATCTCTGTATCTTTTCCCTCCTCTCGTTCTTCCTTCTGTTACTACTATATCTCTCTCTTTCCCCCTCTCGTTCTTCCTTCTGTTACTACTATATCTCTCTCTT
>NC_068987.1:31322978-31323799 GCF_001194135.2 Octopus bimaculoides | reverse complement strand
TATATATATATATATATATATATATATGAAATAACGAAGGCGGCTATAAGCAATATAAAACCAAAAAGGAAAAGTTCAATTGTCATTAGTTGTGACTGACGGTGCAAGGTAGTACCTACATTGCTAGAAATAAGAGATAAAACCCTCTTAGCTGCAAAGAAGCGCATATCTATGTACTGACATGGGAGCTATCTGGTCCTCCAGCATCGAAGACTTACACGAAAAGAGCCGGTTCCATAACGACGCAGTTCTACTAGCAGTTCGCTATGCCAGTGAGACATAGATGGGTAACGTGAGAATCGACAGTAAGCGAGATGTATTTCACCAATGATGCTTGAGAAGTATTCTGAAGACGTATTCGCTAAACCACATAGCGAATGAAAGTATTGTATAGAGAGTCAGCACGAAACACTTAGCAAAATCATCAGAGAACGGAGATTAAATCTATCAGGTCAAATACACCGACTATCAGAAACAAAAAAAAAAACCCCATTGTATAACAGCTTTGAAATGGACACCACCGGATAGAAAGAAAAGAACGAAAAGTGGAAATACTTGATATTGCATAATGCAGGACATTCCTAATCGACATGAGATTGAGCAATATCACATGGCCGGATACAGAGAAAACTACGCTCAATAGAAACCAGTGGCGTCAGCTTGCCGCCTAATGTGCTCAAGAGCAAGGAGAAACTGGTACTGAAACACATACGCGTGCACGCACGCACACACACACACACATATATACACACACGTATACACACATATGTGTGTGTGTGTATATATATATGTATATATATATATATATATATATATATATA
>NC_068987.1:31319843-31321020 GCF_001194135.2 Octopus bimaculoides | reverse complement strand
GGTTTGCAAAATTCAGAAGTGGACATTTCAGCCTTGCAGATGAAGATCGAACAAGACGTCCAGTTGAGTTTGATGATAAGCTCCTTGAGGCATTACTTGAAGAAAATCCTACATTATCAGTTGAAGAATTGGCAATAAAGCTTAGTTCAAACCATACAACTGTTCATCGTCATCTTCAAGAACTTGGAAAGGTTCCTAAACTTGGAAAATGGGTGACTCATGAATTGTCCGAAAGCAACCGCAAATTCCGAGTTGACATCTGCTCTTCTCTCCATGCTCACGAACTCATTTCACCCTTTTTGGATAGCCTTTGACTGATGACGGAAAATGGATCTTCTATCGAAATGTTAAACATCGTAGACAGTGGCTTGGTAAAAGGGAAAAAGCTCAACCACAACCGAGAAGGGAACTTTATGGGGGAAAAAGTTCTTCTCTCTATCTGGTGGGATTGCAAAGGAATAATTCACTTTAATTGTTACCACTTAATGCAACAATCAATGCTGAAGTCTACTGTCAGCAATTAGAGCATTTGAACCAAGCTTTGAAAAAAAAAAAAAAGACCCGCTTTAGTGAATCGAAAAGGAGCGATGTTTCATCTGGACAATGCACGACCCACACTGCAAAGATCACATCACAGAAAATTGAAGAGCTGGTTGGGAAAAAATTCCTCATTCACCTTATTTTCCCGATCTTGCTCCTTCAGACTACCACTTGTTTCGTAAGTTTACAGAATCATTTGGGGGACATAACTTTTGCAAGCCAGGAGGAGGTCGAAACTGACATGTCAGAGTTCTTCGCTTTGAAACCCAAAGAGTTTTACGTTGATGGGATTAAACAGCTTGTAAATAGATGGAAGGAAGTCATAGACAATCAAGGAAAGTACATTGATGATTAAATTTCAATTAGATATAACATTTGATCACTTGAAAATTCGGACAGACTTTATGGGATGACCTGATATATATGTACACACAATTCCCCCCTCTCTCTGTCTCTCTTTAACGCACCCCACTACACACACATTGATTGTTTTTGGACTTGTCAACACAATAGAATGTGATTTAAGGAGGTAGTGTAGTAAGACTGAAAAATATCTGCTGTTTCAACAGGTTTTAAAGACCAAATTGACTCCAGCCTGTCCTGTGTATAAATCTCAAAAATTTCGATCAGGTGGTCT
>NC_068987.1:31319303-31319830 GCF_001194135.2 Octopus bimaculoides | reverse complement strand
TGTGTGTGTGTGTGTGTGTGTGTGTGTGTGTGTGTGTGTGTGTGTGTGTGTGTGTGTGTGTGTATGTGTGTGTTTGTGCGTGTGTGCGTGTGTGTGTATTTTTTCTTCACTACATCCTTCACTGTATGTCTGGGGACAAGTTGTTACGAAGACCCAGTTTACTTCAACACTATAATCAGCTGTATTGATTTTTCACTGCCTGATTCAGTAAGCTCAATATGCGATACATCTTCTTGATATCAACTCGACTGCTGGGCAAATAAAGTTCACTGTCATAGCCCAAGCTTAAGAGTGCGGAGTATCCTGCAACATACAGTGTTTTATCAGAGCATCGATGTCTATTCCGTTACCTGCAGATGCAATTGCTCCACCTCCATATGTTCTATTTACAGATTATATTTGTAAAGTGTGTGTTAGCAGCTGGTCACTTGCTTGCCCTAAAATATCAGATAACCGCCTCGACTTTTATTAATATAGTCAAGTGCACCAATAAAAGAAAAGGGTATAAATGTGAATTTATAAAGTGT
>NC_068987.1:31315478-31318437 GCF_001194135.2 Octopus bimaculoides | reverse complement strand
TGTGTGTGTGTGTGTGTGTGTGTGTGTGTGTGTGTGTGTGTGTGTGTAGGTATGTATGTATGTTCTTTTCTGCTTTTAATTATTCGAATTCTTCCTTTGAAGAAGGAGCTGATTTCTAACAACGATACAAAGCAGTGTCACATTTTAAACCTGAGAAAAGTCTCGCACAGTTTTACTGTTCCGCTTACAGATTGTCTTTGTAATGTGGGAATCAGTTGTTTGATTTATTTTTCTGAAAACCCAAGCTTGTCAAGACTGACGTTTATACATTTATTCACAAAACCAAGTGCACCAATTACTATTGGTATAAATGTAAATTCGTAATCTGGATGTAGAAGTTGGTGATTTCGAAGTAGTTATCCACAGTTATCTTTTACTTTTTGAGATGTATGTATGTATATATGTATGTACGATCAATTAGCTTCTAATGGTAATTATGCAACCCACCACAATCTATTTTGTGTTCGGGTCGTCGCCATGGTAGCTTGTAAAGAGGTTGCTAGAAATCCAACATGACAAAATTATGCCTGTCGAACATAGAGATGAACCCATAAATCCAATGTAACATTAATGACTATGCAATACACGCGCACACACACAAACACACACACACACACACACACACACACACACACACACACGCACACACATACACACACATCTCCCTAATTCTTCTATCCTTCTGCCTCTACCTCTCTCCTCTCCATCCACGTGACCGGTGTTCCGCCAAGCCTAACCTTTCTTTCTTGGTTCGGCTACAATCCGTGCAACATCTATATTCCTTCCCATGACTGTCATCTTTTATATCCCTACCGTAAGTCTTCACTTCCACAAACGCCAGCCTAATTTAAATCGTCTTTAGTCGAAAGACACCTGTTGTTAATGTCCTGCTATTTGTATTTATGTACCATTTCTCCGTATTTTTCGTCCTTGCTTTCGTATACATTCGCTTGCTTTCTTCCAAGGAATCTAGCGCTCTTAGCTTAGATTTTTCTTGGGGCTGGCCAGATTGGAGCAGTCTCGAGTATAACCAGCCGAAACTACTGAGAAGATCTGGAACTCGACTGAGGATAGAAAACTTCGAATGACCCGTCCTTGTTTTTTCCTGTATATGTGTGTGCGTGTGTGTGTGTATGTATGTATGTATATCCACACACAGGCACGCGCGCACACACATATGCATACGCACATACACGCACACAGGCACACACGCATACCCACACACACGCAAGTACACACATATGCATTAGTAAACTAAATATAACGATTTGTAACCGATTGCAATTTAGTTTCGTTCTTCTGAAATTGCCAAACGAAACAAGCTTTTCAAATGTCTGTGTGTGCGCACACGTGTATACATACATACATATATACATACATACATACATACACATCAACACACATAGACTTAAACGCACGAATATACATATTGGTTCACGCGCACACATGCACATACATATGAGCACAATAGGAGAGTGGTATATGATCCTAGAAAAACAATCAGTATACTGTGTATAAGGAAACTGATATACCCAATACATTGAATGGCTTCGAAAGCTTCACATTTCCATAAATTGGACTAATACCATCATCAGTGTATGACGAAAATCTAGTTGATTTTTCACTGCCGGATTCAGTAAGCTCAATATGCGATACATCTTCTTGATATCAACTCGACTGCTGGGCAAATAAAGTTCACTGTCATAGCCCAAGCTTAAGAGTGCGGAGTATCCTGCAACATACAGTATTTTATCAGAGCATTGATGTCTATTCCGTTACCTGCAGATGCAATTGCTCCACCTCCATATGTTAGGAAAAAAGTTAGTTTGCTCGTGCAATTCAATATCATGGTTAGGCGATATCATTTTTAATAGCGCCTTCATTACGTGTGTGGCCGGATCATCGGCTGCCCGAAACAACTATTTTTCTCTCAGCTGAACGAAGATAGCAACACATGAAAAAGACAAGGGAAGTTGTTCAAAGACCCGTAGGGATATCTAAGAAGAAAAAAAAGATAAACTGTAGTATCATTGTGTATAAATGGGGAAGACTGGCGATTAATCGATCCGAATGGTGAAAATGCATGTGACGGAACCCAGCAAACTGAATATCTCAAGAAAAAGGAAATCTAAAAAGCAGAAGACCAACACAAAGTAGTTTTTTTCTGCGAGACATAAAATGTCTGGTTTGGTCTTTGACAGGACTTCTGGATCCCATATTGGCTCCCCTAGTCACGTGTAGGTCCCACAGAGGTTAAATCTATTGGACAAACATTCTCGAGTGTAAAGGGTGTAAAACGACGATGACGATATACGTGGTGGATGAGACTCGGTGGCTCTAAGATTCATACATAAGTAGATGACATTAATACAGCAGCTCAATGAGAGAGCCTCTACGTGATCGAGATACAAGCTATAAATAGCAACCAAATTTTTTTCAACTCACGCGCAAACGTACTTAGAAGAAGAACATGTGACATTCAGTCTCCTAACACACGATGGATGCCTTTGATCATAGCTCTGGTCAATCAAGTTTGACCTTGGGCTAAACAACAACATTGATACAAAGAGAAAAATTAGCACGGACGCAATTTCCCGGTTAAAGACTTGATAGTAATTGAACAGCCATAAAGAGATGAAAAGTGAAATTAACTAAGAAGTGAAAGGGAAGGATCTGAAGTTCTGTAAAATAAATTAATCCTGCGCCCTACCGTGGTTTGTTCAACTCTGTCTCTTGTGTAACTTGGTTTAGAGTAACGGTTGCATGGATAAATGTAGGGAGAAAAGGCATGCTACAATGTGTGGCCAGAAATAATCAGGATACTTTCTGGTAGCATCAACGCTGGAAGCATCTTTGGAGGCTGAATCACATTTTAATGTGAATGTGTATGTATGCGCTTCTATCTATCTATCTATCTATCTATCTATCTATCTATCTATCTATCTATCTATCTATCTAT
>NC_068987.1:31310121-31315351 GCF_001194135.2 Octopus bimaculoides | reverse complement strand
CGGCAGTGTTACAAGGTGCCGAAATTGTGATTCCCCCTCGACAGCTGATGAAGACAGTGTCCTGCAGTGCAAGTCGTCTGTGAAATAAAATTTCACTTTCTCTCTCTCTCTCTCTCTCTCACACACACACGCATATACACACACACAGAGACACACACACACATCACACACACAAGTACTAAAATCTATCTATCTATCTATCTATCTATCTATCTATCTATCCATCTATCTTTATATATAAGCACACATACATACATAATACAGACACGCACGCACATATATATAAGCATATACATATATGTATACATATATTGAAGCAAAATTATAATATATGCGCGCACGCATGTGTCTATGTATCAAATTTTATATTTACGCATTTCACAACTACAAATTATTTGCATTGATTCTTAATCAATATTTGTTTCATATTGATCACCAACAACACTACCACGGCCGCCGCCGCCTCCATCACCACAATCACCATCATCGCCACTACCACTCAGACCATTACAAATAAACGCCGCCGCCACTATCACCACTACCGCCTCCACCACCATCACCACAACCGTTATAATCACACCCACCCCACCACCTCCATCACTATTACAGTCCCCAGCATCTACCGCCGGCATTATCACTCGCACGTGCTTCATATTCTTTCTTCTACAAGAGAATGATCAATGCATATTCTTAACATAAATCTTCCCTGTTACAACAGACTTCAAGATGGTGTCAACGTTACGGACAATTATCTCCCTTTCTTCGCTTTCCTCTCTTCTCACCTACAAGAAATTTCCTACATTCACTATAAGGATGGTAGATAGGAGGATCGGGTAGACTTTCAGACCATAATGCATTGCGATATTTTGCTAGGGTCCTTTACGTTCTGATTTCAGATCCTTGCGATGTTGACTTTGACTTCCGTGTTTTCCCTGAGTCAAGTACCTGAGTCCTCTATATTACCGACTCTTCCCCACACGCCGGAAGCTTCTGGCCTTCTGGACTATACGTAAGAAATCCTTAATCTACTAAAAAGGGCACACATATGCGTAATCCCCCCTCGTTTCGAAGGTAAAGACAAGACGCGACTTCGTTAAAACAGTCCTTCCCGCAAAGTAATTTAAATAGAATATGGGATTTTTTGCGGAGGGTTGTGCAAAACAAGGTGGAGAAAATAGTCCATATTTTACCTACCAACCAATTCGTCTGTCTGTCTGTCTGTCTGTCTGTCTATCTGAAAGATAGGTCGTGTTTCTCTTTTCGGAAACTTTAAGTAATGCAATCTAAGACCGGATTTTGATACATGCATACATACATACATTCATACATACATACATGCATGCATACATACATACATAGGCTGATTAGAAGACTACAGATTCAAGCCATCAATGGAACTGTAAAGATATGTAAAACTTTCCAAAAATTTAGCACATAAATACATATGCATGCATCTAGACATAAAAACGCATCCATAAAACAAACATACAAATCTGCGCATACACTAACACCAAATACTGCACACACACACCCATATGCACAAATACCTAGATGATGTTGATAAAAGTTCCAATGAAGGAGCCTTGAATCTATGTTAGAGTCCGGCTCTTTCTCTATGGACAAGAAATACAGAAATGAAACTGATTGATAACATACATACATACATATAGTGGAGGTCGGCTCGACACCGAGAAAAGCCACTTCTAAATTCATTTCATACTAAGAACCACTTTACATTTTCTAGATAGATAGATAGATAGATAGATAGATAGATAGATAGATAGATAGATAGATACATACATACATACATACGTACATACATACATACATACATACATACATACATACATAGACAAATATATAAAAGCATGAATCCGAAAGATCGGTCGTGTTTCTCTTTTCGGAAACTTTAAGTAATGCAATCTAAGGCCGGATTTTCATACATACATACATATATACATACATACATACATACATACATGCATACATACAGTGGAAGTCGGCTCCTCACCGAGGAAGGCCACTTCGAGATTCATTTCATACTAAGAAACACTTTACCTTTGGTTTTCTTATCGCCTATGATGTCTCATATGACACTTAAGACTTGCAAGGAAATTCATTCCACATTGATTATACAGCAGTTTTCCAGCAGCTGCCTGACTATCTCGATCGTTGATTCTCAACCATTTTTTAAACAATACCCATCCCCACCACCACTTTAGATTACTATTTCATTCTGATGGACCTCATGACCATTCCATGTTTAAAACATAGTTTTATAGATACTTATTTCAAAATTTCTATTTCGTTTTTTCCACTAAGAGAACATGTTTCAATAACGGGAAACATGTTGAACTATGTTAAGCGTTGGCGAAAGAAATCCAGCTGATTTTCAATGAATACATATAATGCAATTTTTGTTTTCCATAGATCCTTAAAATACTATCGGGGATCCCCAATTTACTACTTTGCTTGTGTGGACACCCAGAAATCTTATACGGGCCACAGGAGGTCACATGGATCCTGGTTATGTACCACTAACCCGGATGTTGGGATTTATGAAGCCGAGTGAGTTCACAGGTGAACCTGTGGAGGCGCGTGTCTTAGTGGTTAGGGTATTGGACTCATGATCGTAAGATTATTGTTTCGCTTCCTGGACCGAGCGACGCGTTGTGTTCTTGAGCAAAACACTTCATTTTACGTTGTTCCAGTCCACTCAGTTGGCAAAAATGAGCTATCCTGTGACAGACCGGCATTCTTTGCAGGTGGGGAATATATACGCCATGAAACCAGCAAACCGGCCCTTATGTGCCAGTATGACTCAAGAAGGTAACTTTACCTTTACCTTACAGGTTGACCTACACACTTTATTACATAAAGAGATCATGTTAGATGTGATATTGGTAAGCGGTCGTTTTTCAGTGACTGTGCTTCCGGGCCAACAAGTGCGGCCGTCTACGGCCATTGGTATATTTTCTTTCTTTTTTTGATATTGAATATTTTTTGTCTAAAATCATTATACACCTTAAACTTACAATACACACACACACATAGACGAAAGACAAGTTAACTGTGTTTAGTGATGTCATTCCCAGAGATTGCAAGTATTTTTCTTTGAACTCAGTGAATTTAAACTCAAAGCAACAAGTATGTAAAGGTAATGTTTCCTTGTCAGCTACACCAGCCTAGTGGAAGTAAGTGACTTCATGTATGATACATGAAGAGTTCCTGTCTCATCCACCTTTTCATGGTGATCTGTGCTACATACATTACTTAGTAATTGCATAGTCGTGGTTAACTTCATACCGACTTGTTTTGTGAGGCTGAGTTAGTTATAGTCTTATTTGAAACCGTAAATCCATCAGTGCGTGCCTTAATTTTACAGAGTTGCTTTTTATCATTGAGACTTGTTAAGTGATACAGTGACCGCATTCATTGCTTTTCTGTTAAGCTGGCTGCACACTGCTTCAGACAAAACCGTCTTAGACAAGACACAATCAATCAGCGTCCGAAACCACGTTCTTGGAATCTTGGTCATAACTTCAACAATTGTCATTATTTTGTGAGATTGGAAACCGTTGATATTTGATATTATTTCTGTAACAATTAGGTAATGATAAATAATTGTACTAATTACCGAAAAAAAAATTATAGCTAATCTAGATGTTGTTCAGTCTCGGATGGTAGTAACAATTTCTAAAGTTAAAATCAAAAACATGGTCTGGGATGCAAGTTTATCATGTCTTGTCTAAGACTGCTTTATTTGGGTTAGTGTGCGGCCGGCTTTACTAATTCATTATTAAACTTATTTTTTATGGTTTTTCAGAATAAATACATTTCTCTTTAACCCATAATTATGTCAAAAAAAAAATAAGACGAACTTTAAAAGAAGAAAACGGTATCTTCAATGAAGAATGGGAATTACAGTATTTTTAAGTAAATAGTGGAGGCAAAATGTCTTGCTTGTTTTGCGATACAGTAATTGTAACGGTTAAGAAATTCAATGCACAGCAACATTATTCTCTTCATAAAGATAATAAATATGTCAAATTAGAGAGTGAGTCTCGAAAGATAGCATTGCAGAAATTAAAAGATGGAAAACAAAAGCAAAGACAATTTTTCCAATCTGTGTTGCATCAAGCGAATGTTATGACAGAAGCCATCTATAAAGTTGCATGTTAGCTTGGATAAAAAGGTAAGCCATTCAGCGGTGCAGAACTCATAAGGGAAAGTATTTTAGAAGTGGTAGGATGTATAGATCCTGACAAAGTTAACAATTATAAAAAGATGCCTCTTTCAAGAAGGACTAATACAGACCGACAGCATGAATTGGCCTGTAATGTTAACAGAGCAATTGAAAAATATAATCCAAAAAGAAAATTTATAGTGCTCAGTAGCTTTGGATGAATCGACAGATTCCAGATTCAGCACAAGTATTGTATCTTATTCGTGCTATAACTGAGGATTTTCAAATATATGAAGAATTATTTGCTTTAGGCACCCTTAAAGGAAGGACACGAGGGATAGATATTTTTAACAAATTCAAAGAGCAATATCATAAAACTAAATTTTACTAATTTGGTGTGTGCACAGATGATGCTCCAGCTATGATGGCTGAAAATGAAGGGTTTATTGCACATCTTAAAAGAGTAATCAAGGAACCAAATGTACTGAATTTTTTTTCATTGTATTTTACATCAGCAAAATCTCTGAGCAAAATCTGTCGTTTTAAATGACACTTTGCAGAAGGTTATAAGTATGCAGAAGGTTATAAGTATACAAACAAATGCCCTGAAGCATCGTCAATTTCGAAACATGCTCATGATGGATGACGAAGTAATTAATGTGGATTTGCCTTATCAATGGTTGTTGTAAAGAAAAGTATTGGTCAAAATTTTGTCTTTACGAAGGCAAATAATTGACTTTTTCAAAGAAAACAACAAACATTGTGAGTTATCAGATCCAAATTTTCACAGAGATGTTGCATTTTTATGTGATGCGATGTCAAAACAAAATGAGTTAAACATTTTGTTTTAAGGCAAAAATAAATGTATTTATGATGTTTGGCAAAAAATTTGGGCATTTAGAAAAAAATTGTCGTTTTTCAAGTTCCTTTTGGCTCAATCAAAACTTTCAGTAGAACACTTTCCTCGGCTTACGAAGGTAATGAGCTAAAATGAAGATATCTATAAATCTTTTGGAGAATACGAGTCAGTTTTAGACTCATTAA
>NC_068987.1:31306866-31309735 GCF_001194135.2 Octopus bimaculoides | reverse complement strand
CAAAAAACAGCAAATTCAAAGAAGTCATTAATTTGTATAAAAAATACCTACTTGCCTAAATAAAATATTTGAAAATGTTATCTTCTCGATGGTCATAAGCTGTCTTTTTTATAAGATTATTATTCACATACTTATTACTTGTATACAATGTACCTACTTACTTAAATAAAATATTTGAAAATGTCTTGCTTTCGATATTATTAATTTACTTATTATTTGTATAAAAGCACTTAAACAAAATATTTGAAAAGTCATGCTTTCGATTTCTACACACCTGTCTTTCTTTTATTTGATTACTAATAAATTACTTAGGGAATACAATAACTAAAAAAAGAAAATTGTTCAATGCGGCCTCTATTAGGGATGATGAATTGTAGCGTGGCCTCCATGCACAAAAAAGGTTCCCCATCCCTAGTCGAAAGTCAATTTCCACTGACTTAAGATTAAAGACATTTCGTTCAAGTTCTTAAATATACTAGGGTACCACATTATCTAATGTGATTATCTTTTATTTTAGATGGGACAGCATGTTTTCATACTATTGTTACTGTTGTTGTTGGTCCTTAAGTAGATGGTGGCTTGGTAATGGTGGTAAGTGTACTGTGTTGTTATTGATATGTATGGTTGTGTGTGTGTGTGTGTGTGTGTGTATGTGTGTGCATGTGCATGTGTATGTGTATATGTATACACACACATATAATATATATGTATATATATGCGATTATTTGGTACACGGTGCCGAATTTTACACTTCTGTAAATAATAATAACATTTATAAGCTTAAAGCTTATAAGTGATCAGCGTGCACTGACTAAGGTAAATAGTCTAATATTGGGGTATATAAGCCCTCGAAGGAAAAAAAAATGTCAGGTTTGTCGTACGCACGGGACTCGAATCCACACCTCTATGTATGTATGTATGTGTAGATAGATAGATAGATAGATAGATAGATAGATAGACAGATTTGATTGATTGATATTGTTTGTGACCCAAGAAAATAAATGCCAACACACACGTGAATGAATATTCACAGTGAAAATTCTACCTCATACTCCGTAAGTGTTTTTAGGGAAGCATACACAACTCTACTAGTATATGCACACACACACACACACACACACACACACACACACACACACACACACACACACACACACACACACACACACATGTTGTGTGTGCCTATACGTTTATGAATTTGCGTCACAAGATTCCTGATGTGAAACCGAATATTGAAACAGATAGTGTTGTATTTCGGGACGGTCATTTTTTTTTGCCAAATAAACACACGCACTATATATTCGTTCTTCACTCGTTTATTACTGTTCTTATTTCATCCCACGTCCATTGTCCGGAAATCTTTTGTCACACATCAGTGACCTTTTCAGCGACACTTCCCGTCCTCGTGTGTGTTCCTAGATTAAGCGGACCAGGAGCACACACGGGGACGGAAAGTGTCGTTGAAGAGGTCACAGATGTGTGACGAAAGATTTCCGGACATTGGACATGAGTTAAAACAGCAATACACGAGTGAATATATAGTGCGTGTGTTTATTTGGCAAAAAGCAAAAAGAAAAAAAAATTACTATCCCGAAATACAAAAAATTATACACATATATATATATGTTCTTTTATTCTTTTACTTGTTTCAAACATTTGACTGTGGCCATGCTGGAACATCACCTTGAAGGATGTTAGTCGAACAAATCGACCCCAGGACTCATTTTTTAAGCCGATATTATTCTATAGATCTCTTTTGCCGAACCGCTATGTTACGGGGAGGTAAACACACCAATACCAATCGTCAAGCAGTGATGGGGGAGGACAACGACACAAAGACTCACACACACACACAGACACACACACACAAACAAACATACACACACATATATATACGACGGTCTCCTTTCAGTTTCCGTCTACCAAATCCACTCACGAGGATTTGGTCGGCCCGAGGCTATAGTAGAAGGCACCTCTCCAAGGTGCCACGTAGTGGGATTGAACCCGGAACCATGTAGTTGAGAAGCAAACATCTTACCACACAGCTATCATTCGCCATGTTGGACCACTGAACTCGACACGTTTTTTTTTTTTTTTCATTCTCTATTCCCTCTTATTCCTTTCTGTCGAGGAGCGTAGGCTCGAAACATAAAAGACTTTTCTATTTTTCCCGAGCGTCAGACTAAGACACTTGCTTGTTGTTCCTACAACTGTCTTCGTCTTTGTTTTTTCTTTTATAAATGTGAACTATATATATATATATATACACAGGGTGGCAATAAAGTCACTATACAGTTACTTACAATGAAAAAGCAAAACAATACACACGACACAGAATCAGGTTCACAACTGTAGCTTATAAATCATAAGAGTTGGTCTACAATTGTAGCTTTTCGGAAGTTAATCTCACCAATGACAGAAGTTTACTTAATCTGTTATCTAACTTAATGCGTTATACCTGTTGGCTTGCTCTCGAGTGTCATTTTTAATCAAATATCGATGACCTCAAGCAATTTATTCGAGATGCATTTGTAGACTTAAGTCGTCTGAACCATTCGTGTCGTGACATTTGTCGAAGCGGTCTCTAACGTTGTACGAAATGCATTGAAGCAGGTGGCTTGCAGTTCGAACAGTATCAGTAATTAATTTACTATTGTTTACCTTAGCTATTTATTGTTATCCACGAGAAATAACCAGAACCATTTTACTAATAAATTTCTGGACTGTTGATTAATTGGTTTGTCTTAATTGCTATTGTAACTGTATCGCGACTTTATTGCCACCCTGTGTATTATTTATATATATATATATATATATATATATATATACATGCACACACACACACACACACACACACACACACACACAC
>NC_068987.1:31305190-31306526 GCF_001194135.2 Octopus bimaculoides | reverse complement strand
TGTGTGTGTGTGTGTGTGTGTGTGTGTGTTCTATGATATTATTGATATCAGCCGGTCGTAACTTATTGAAAGTAACACTTTGAATTAGTCACGACCAGTGAAACGTTGTCAATAAAATTATGTATGTGAATGTTTGTTTATTGTGTACTATATATATATATATATATACATATAAAGGGAGAATTTACAAAAAACAAAAGACGAAGACAAGTGGTGTAGACAACAAACAGACGTATTAGTTTAACGCTCGGGAAGTGAAAAAGTCTTTAACGTTTCGAGCCTACGCTCTTCCACAGAAAGGAACACAGAAATAATCAAGGAGAGAAAATAAAGAATGTGTAGTGGCTAACGATCTATCATGGTGAATGCCGGACAGAGGGGTCACGCAGGAGAGCTAGGAAGAAGGGGAGATAATAAAGTACTGGTGATCCCAAAACGAATGTGCGCGTGTGTATAAAAGAGTATGTATGTGCGTGTGGGTGAGGGCTGGTGACCTTGACGTGTGCATATATGAATGTGTAGGTGTGTGGATGTGGGGCAGGGAAGTGGTCAGTGCTAGTGTGTGCGTGGTGGTGTGATGTGATGTGATGTGATGTTGTGTGGTATGGTAGTGTATGGTGTAGTGGTGTCGTGTGATGGTGTTGGGATGTTGGGGAGGTGAGAGTGGGGAAGCAAGGATGGGGAAGCAAGGGTGGGGTGTGGCTTAGGCTGAGATGGGGGTAGAGGTGGGATATGTGGGTAGGCTGAGGGTGGGGGTAGAGCTGGAGTATGTGGGAGTGGGTATAAGGGATGGGGTGGAGTGGGATGGGATGGATAGGGAAGGTGGGGTTGGATTGTGTGGGGGTAGAGTTACTAGAGAGGGGTGACGATGAAGGGAGAGGTGAAGGCCGAAGGTGAGTAGGAGTGAAGAGAAGAGAGAAGGAGAATAGGAGTGACGAGAAGAAGTAGGAGTCGGAGCAAGAGAGATGTTGGTGGGAGGAAGTAGGTGTGAGATAGAGAGAGAAGAGGGAAGGAGGTTAGATGAAGAGGGGAGGAGAGTTGAGCCCATGTGGTGCAAAAGAGCGAAGAGAGAAGATTAATCCCTGTTCACGGCGCAAACGGGAGTCCGGATGGCCCCTGCGCAAGGACAATTCGAACGCAAACAGGTGTTACAAAGAATGACCGGTAGAGCTGAAATGGTGCGAGACCGGGGTGTCATTGCCGAGTCGGATGTCTCAGAGGTGTTCCGCGAACCGGTCAGCAAAGCGGGTCCCGTTTCCCGATGTATAAAGAAGGGCAGAGAGAGAGAGAGCAGGAGATGCAGTAGGTGACATTGGTAGAAGTGCAGGTGAAGGAG
>NC_068987.1:31303149-31303943 GCF_001194135.2 Octopus bimaculoides | reverse complement strand
ACACACACACACACACACACACACACACACACACACATTTATATAAAGTAAACAGAAAATGAGAAATATTGATCAACAACAATTGACTTACATCAATTATCATTTTTTTAATTCAATACAAATAGACTGGATCCCATGCAGTCTATTTGTATTCAATTAAAAAAATGATAATTGATGTAAGTCAATTGTTGTTGATCAATATTTCTCCATTTTCTGTTTACTTTAGATTTAATTCCTAATAAACCCATATTTATCTTTGTTATTACCTGTAATCTGTGATCATAATATGCTTGAATATGTATGTCCAGGGTTAACATATGTAATTATACTGGTAGTACAACGGATATTTTTTATCCCTGAAACGATTATTCCAGCCTCTAACTCTACTAACCTTATATATATATATACATATATAGATAGATAGGTTGATAGATAGATAGATAGATAAATAGATAGATAGATAGATAGATAGATAGATAGATAGATAGATGGATAGATAGATACATTTCTTTTATTAGCCACACAGGGCTCAACAAAGATGGGACAAATACAATGAAGAGCTTTTCTTTTTGGGAGGGGGAAGGGGAAAAAGTAGGGAGGTGTCGATCAAAAGGGATCGTAGGAAGGAAAAATGGGGGAGTTCGATCAAAAGGGATCGAGAAAAAAAAGGTGGGGGGATCAATAGGGATCGTGTGTATCACAGTACTGTTCTCGTGTAAAAAGAGGGGAGGACAGTTTAGGTTTAGCCGTGGAAAGAAAAGCCTACGGAAAAGCCTACGGTAACCTTGGTCAAT
>NC_068987.1:31302453-31303139 GCF_001194135.2 Octopus bimaculoides | reverse complement strand
TATATATATATATATATATATATATATATATATATATACATATATAGATAGATAGATAGATAGATATATAGATAGATAGATATATATATATATATAGATAGATAGATGTATTATATATAAAATATGTATATATTATACATTTACACATGTATATAAACTGTCACTCTGTCGGTCGCGACGACGAGTTTTCCAGGTGATATCCGAGCAACAGAACAACCTGCTTGTGAAATCAACGTGTAAGTGGCTGAGCACTCCACACTTAGTTAAACGCGCACACATTGCTAGAGTAACACAGATACAACACAGACATCTGGAAAGTACGCGCAGATGCAAGCGAAGACGCACAAGTCATGTACAAAGAGAAGTACTCAGAGAGAGATAGAAGAGACAGTAAGACAGGACTTGAGACAGCAAGAGAGTGAGAAAGAAGAAGAAGAAAGAAAGAGTGTGGAGTAGTAAAAAAATGAGAAAGAGATACGATTTGACATAAAAACAGGTTTTAGCGCCGGACTTTCTCTCTCTCTCTCTCTCTCTCTCTCTTTCGCTCTCTCTATCTATCTATTTATCTATTTCTTTCTCTGCCTCACTCTGCTGTCCCCCTCTTCAATTATTGCAAGAGTCAGCTGACATATCGACCTAAACATGGTGACAAGGATAACAAAACGAATTGAATTTTGCACCATTCG
>NC_068987.1:31299060-31299817 GCF_001194135.2 Octopus bimaculoides | reverse complement strand
AGAGAGATACAGAGAGAGAGAGAGAGAGAGAGAGAGAGAAAGTCCGGCGCTAAAACCTGTTTTTATGTCAAATCGTATCTCTTTCTCATTTTTATTTACTATTCCACACTCTATCTTTCTTTCTTTCTCTCTCTCTCTTCATCTTCTTCTTTCTCACTCTCTAGCTGTCTCAAGTCCTGTCTTACTGTCTCTTCTATCTCTCTCTCTCTCTCTCTGAGTACTTCTCTTTGTACATGACTTGTGCGTCTTTGCTTGCATCTGCGCGTAATTTCCAGATGTCTGTTTTGTGTCTGTGTTACTCTAGCAATGTGTGCGCGTTTAACTTTACATACACACATATATATATATGAGTGTATTAGCGTGTTTGTGTGCGTGAAACCTTGTGCACATATCTATGTACTCATGTTTGTGTGTAATTGTGTGTGTGTGTGTGTATGTGTGTGTGTCTGCTATCTTGAATGCATGAATGTGTGTGTGTGTGTGTCTTTATTTGCTTTGTGTCTATGTTCGAGCTCGTAACAAAACCAGATGTCTGTACGTTTGTTAGCTTGGGTGCTTGTGCTTACTGCGTGTGTTTACGTGCGCGGGTGAGCGGACGCTAGTGTATGATTGTATATAATACATACATACATACATACATACATGTACATATAGATTATATATATATATATATATATATGTCTGTATATATGTCTGTATTATATATATATATATGTCTGTATTATATATATATATATATATATATATATATATATAT
>NC_068987.1:31297640-31298010 GCF_001194135.2 Octopus bimaculoides | reverse complement strand
GGGGGGGGGAATGTAAGGGAGGAAGAGGTAAAGGATAGTTAGGGTATGAGGGCACAGACGGACTTTGTGAGGAGAGCTGCCCTTGCACTCATCGTGACATTCATCATAACCATCGCAATCCTCATCAGCAGTAGCATCGTCATGGCCATTCCCCCTCCTCCTCCTACTCATCATCATCATCATCATCGACATCAACAATAACAATAACAAAATTTGGAAAAATTTCAAGTCACAACAGAAGTCATCATCCGATGGTAATTATATTCTGCACCATATATTAAGGACCCGTGTGTACAAACATCTATTTCTATATATGTGTATGTATGTTTGCATAAATGCATGTATGCGTATATATATATATATATACATA
>NC_068987.1:31293882-31297281 GCF_001194135.2 Octopus bimaculoides | reverse complement strand
ATATATACATGCATACATATATGTGTATATATATATTTGTATGTATACACGTACATGTAACCACGCTTATCTATACACATACATACATACATACATACATTAGGCTTGATCATGTCAAGATCAAACTCGATTGAAGTGGCCTTAATATTAATTTCAATATGTGTGTGTGTGTGTGTGTGTGTGTGTGTGTGTGTGTAGCAATCGATCCTCCGATCGAACTAAGGAAACTACATTCCTATTGGTTTTCCCCGTTGCTGAAACTGTCAACCTCAACTCCTGCAAGAAGTATCGCTGTTCTTTGATTTCAGAGCGTAGAGTACCAGGGCCAGTGCTGAAAAGCAGGAGTCAGGGAACTTTTTTTCACTATTTACACCCAAATATATTCATTTTCGCCGACGTTACCCCACTTGATTTGAAAGGAAGAAAATCATAGATTCTTTGAATTCAAAAGGTCTATTGAGTCTGTTAGGTGTGACGTTTCCTAAATACGTTCGTTACATTGGACAGATGCAGTGTTGGCAGAAGAAAAATCTCCGTCGTAACAAGGAACACGGTTTTTATATAATTTTACTTATGTGCAAAGAGTCCTCATTATCCCCAAGAATTTCATTTTTACCCCACTTGGGGTTATTTGCCTTGGTTCGCTCACGATAACGATGTTTGTTGTGTATGTTTAGATTATATGTGTGGCAAAAGAGGGATACCTTTGCATAATGTATTTGCATGATGCGCTATTGTATGGAGGAATGTGTAACGGATCGTAGGTTGGAAGTAGATTTAAGATGGAATGGTGTGTGTTTCAGTGTGTTTGTGTGCACATTTAGTGGGTAGTTTTGCCATATACAGTGGAGTTTGCGATATGTCAAATCTATATAGTATGTGTCTGTGTCATGGTTGTATAAAGTGTGAAACAGTATGATGGGGTGAATGTGAGAGGATAGAATGCGGTGCGGTGTTGTTATGTTATCGTGGCCACAGTATTCATACCCAAAGGAGCGGAGTAGCCAAGGCGGAAGATAAGGTGTTGATCTTTGGAATGGGACGTGTTGAATCGTGCTTCCAAACATCATGGTATCTTCCCGTAGCGAATGAGAGATTGAAGACTGATGAATATAGAATCAAGTTTTGGAAAGTATGCTTGATTGCAATGGAAGGTACATTGTCAGGGTTAATGACTTTATTTATAAAAAACAACCCAAAGTATTTCCGCACATGGTGTGTGTGAATGAGGCATAGAGAGCTTGGTGGCGTGGAATGGGGCTGTATTTGAAAAGAATTGTCCAATGTTGTGTAGTTTATAGTTGGATACAAAGCAGGCAGCGAAGATGGAGACTTTCTTCATATCTTTATAATCTCATAAGAGTTGCGCTGCTGGGTGTTTTTGAGGAGTGGAAAGTGAATGAAATTCTCTCGGCATTGTAGGCTATGTTCTTTGCCCGCACAGCTGAACTACAGCTACGCAAAAAACACTTGAAGGACTTGGGACATTGCGGTTGTATGTGAGATATATAGTGAAAAGTCTAAATGTATGGTTTCCGTCATCAGCTTAGCTGTTTTTGATGGACTGGTGGAAAGGAAGTGTGCCGTCCGCGATAAGTGGTACAAAGCTAGGGGAGCTCCAACCACTCGGCAGGCTTGAAACACTGGAAGGTTCGTGAGAAAGGACATTTATTTAGTAAGAAATTGTACGTGGGAGAGTTGGAATGAGAGAGTGGTCGGAAAACCTGACAGATGCAGAGATTGACAGTTTGATGGAGGTTGGGCTTAGGACTGAATAAGAGATCAGGAGTGCTTGGGTTGTCTGTGTGTCGGTATGGAATGGTAGTAAGGATTAAGAGATAAAACAAGTTGGTGTGAAGAATTGAGAATAGAAAAGGGCTCGGGTTCTGTAAAGCGAGTGTGAGAGCCGTGAGGAAATGTGAACATGGAAGTCACCAAAAACGTTGCCTTCTGAGGGAAAAGAGTTTAGATATATATCCTAAATGGGGGAGAAAATACTGTCAAAGAAGTGTTGGTGGCTTTTAGGAATTTGTAGAGCCTTGTCACATTTTGTGTGTCAGTTAGTGATCAACTGATACTTATTTCAAGTCGACCTCGGCGGAATTTGAACTCAGAACATAAAGACAGACGAAATGTCGCTAACGATTTAAATGTATTTAGTGGGGATGAGACAGGGAGATTTTGAGCCAGAGAATCTGGAAGTTACTAATTATTGCTGAAATGTAAGAAGTAAAACAGAGAAAATGAAGTTTACGAATGAGAATGCATAGAGAATGTATTGTAGACAATATAGATTGGTTGTAGATATGGATTGAGAAATCTGTGCCCCTAAGATAAATAGGATATATGGCTTGCGTGTAAGAAGTGATGTACGGGATGTAAGCTGGATGGTGGTGGTGGTGGGTCCTTGAGTGTTTGGAAAGAGGAAGGAGAAATCTCCAAGGTTTTGTATCTGTTTATTGAAATTGAAGGAAGCGTAGAGAGTAACGGTGCGGAGAATGATAACGGAAATCCCTGGACTCAAAATTTGGACTGAATGCTTGGAAGAGAGTAGACTCTGTTAAAAGCATTCGAAGGATGGTGTGCCTACCACTCAGAAGAAAGTGAAAATTCTACGCTCAATCCGAAGGCGCTATATTGAGCTGAATAACAGCAAAATATAAAACCAAAAACTAAAATCGTAGTACTGGTTGTGAAGACAGGAAAATTGTAACAATGTAATAGTAATAATAGCAGTAGCATCATCAGCAGTAGTAGTTGTACCATTAGTATCATGTTTTAATAAAAGTGTGTGTGCGTGTGTGCGCGCGCATTTATAACTGTATGTATGTATGTATGTATGTATGTATGCTAAGACACGTGGCTTAATGGTTAGGGCATTCGGCTCACGATCGTAAGGTCGTGAGTTCAATTCCCGGCGATGCGTTGTGTCTTTGAGCAAGACACTTTATTTCACGTTGCTCCAGTCCAACCAGCTGGCAAAAATGAGTTGTACCTGTAATTCAAAGTGCTAACCTTGTCACATTCTGTGTGTCACAGAATCTCCCTGAAGACTATGTTAAGGTCGCATATGTGAGTGAAGTGCTTAACCATAATAATGATAGTGGTTTCAAATTTTGGCACAGGACTAGCAAGTTCGAAGGAGAGGTAAGTCGATTAAATCGACCACAAGGTTTCAACTGGTACTTATTTTATCGCGCACAAAAAGATAAAAGGCAAGTCAACCTCAGCGGAATTTGAACTCAGAACGTAAAGAAGGACGAAATGCCACTAAGCATATTGCCCTGCGTACTAACAACTTTGCCAGCTCGCAGTCTTAGTAAAATAATAATAAAAATAATAATAATAATAATAATAATAATAATAATAATAATAACAATAATGATTTCTTTTATTTGC
>NC_068987.1:31292097-31293872 GCF_001194135.2 Octopus bimaculoides | reverse complement strand
GAGGGTGACAATACAAAAACAAACATAAAATGTTTAATTATGATTGAATGATTTTAAAAACAAAAAAAAACACAAAAAAACCCCGCAACGTATACACGTCATACGTTAACAGAAAGGAAGTATACATAGTATAGGACAGCAAGAGAGAAGTGGAAAAAGTGATAGTGATGGGGCCCTCCTGATAGAAGAGGACCTCTAGGGATAATCGAAGGATCCCACCATCCAAAATCTTCCTGAACGCTAAGGACAGGTGTCCTCTCCAGCTTCTTTCCTCCGACTCACAGGTCTATACTTAGGGTGGTACCATCCACTCACGCCATTATAATAAATGTATGTATATGTGTATATATAAATATATATATAGGCGCAGGAGTGGCTGTGTGGTAAGTAGTTTGCTTACCAACCACATGGTTCCGGGTTCAGTCCCACTGCGCGTGGCACCTTGGGCAAGTGTCTTCTACTATAGCCTCGCGCCGACTAAAGCCTTGTGAGTGGATTTGGTAGACGGAAACTGAAAGATGACCGCCGTATATATGTATATATATGTATGTGTGTGTATATGTTTGTGTCTGTGTTTGCCCCCCCCCCAACATTGCTTGACAACCGATGCTGGTGTGGTGTGTTTAGGTCCCCGTAACCTAGCGGTTCGGCAAAAGAGCCCGATAGAATAAGTACTAGGTTTCTAAAGAATAAATCCTGGGGTCGATTTGCTCGACTAAAAGCGGAGCTCCAGCATGGCCACAGTCAAATGACTGAAACAAGTAAAAGAGTAAAGAGTATATGTATACATACATACATAAATGTATGTATGTATGTATGTATGTATGTATGTATGTATGTGCGTGCGATCGTGCGTGCGTGTGTATGTATGTGTATGCATATATGTATGCATGTATGTATGTATCTTTTCCCTTTCACTTGTTTCAGTCCTTAGACTTCAGCAAAGCTGGAGCACCGCCTCGAAGGGTTTAAGACGAACGGATCGACACATTTTAATGCTTGGCAATTATTCTATCGGTCTTTTTGCCGAAGTGCAAAATGACGGGGATGTAAACAAACCAACAACGCTTGTCAAACGGTGATAGAACAAGCACAAACACAAGGACACTCACATTGGTATATACATGGACACACACTCGCACATAGACATTTGTATTTCGCTCAGGCATAACGATATTAATAAACTGGTGTCAGAACTCAATATATATGAATGCTTCCAGGCGGCGGGCTTAGCCGAGCCATTAGCACACCGGGCGAAATACTTAACAGCATTTCGTCTTTTTTCATGATCTGAGATCGAATTCCGACGAGGTCGATTTTGTCTTTTATCTTTTCGGAGTCGATAGAATAATTACTAGCTGAGTAATGGAGTCGATGTAATCGGCTTACCCCTCACTCGAAATCGCTGGTCTTTTGCTAAAATTTGAAATCAATATACATATGATTCAGAATAAAGAGTTAAACGAGTAGAGAAGAGTAAAATGAAATTGCAAAAATGACAAAGGAAGAGGAAATTAGGCAATGAATTTCATTAGCCTACAGCTGTTTCTGCTACAGGATACTCAGCTCTTTTATTGACTCATACCATTAGTACCATCCTTTAATTCATTTGTTCGTGTGCATTGATAACTATGTATGTATGTACGCATGTGAAAGCGCGTGGCTTATTAGTATGTATACACACACACACTCACACGCACGCACATATACATGCATACATATATAGATATATGTACGTACATACGCACATACATACACACACACACACACACACA
>NC_068987.1:31287941-31291411 GCF_001194135.2 Octopus bimaculoides | reverse complement strand
TATATATATATATATATATATATATATATATATATATGTGCGTGTTTGTGCGTGTGTGTGTGTGTGTGTGTGTTATACATTGTACAACACGGCTTATATTAGAAAATCTAAGATAGAATTGATGTAGATAGACTACAGTCTTTAAATCGTTCACTGCGGAGCGTAAACATTTTAAATAATCTCATTATTCCCTTCGTACATAGAAAAATAGAAGAGATTATACTGAAATGTTTCAAAATGTTATCAGAAGATAGATAATCCTCGTTCTGAAAGCGAAGAGACTTGATAACAATCTCTATTTAAATCAAACACAAGACAAAACTTAGCTGTAATGGCTGCCGAGAATCCATTCTCTACGATCCATTCACACAAAAATATATAAAATGTTGGCTAACAAATTACTGTTTTATTTACCAATTCTATATGGTGTACAAGATCAACACTTTCAGAACTTGTAATAATTTGTGAGGTACGACAAAAAGCCGTCCGTCATCCATTGTTTTCAACCTATATTTACACGATCTTCTACATTTCCTTAAAGCAGACGTGCAATGTTGTATGTAGATGATATTATATACTCATTCTTCCACCATTTTTCAAACACTTTTGCGACTAATTCAATCCGAATACATCACCTTGGAACTTAACTCTATAGCAGCGACTAGCAAATCTGCTGTCACCGCCATACGAAGAACACAAAAATAACCAGCAAAGATATCAAATGATTGTACTCAACAACACAACGCGGAATTAAAAAACGTTAGATGTTACATACAACTTTTCAACAACATTCATGACGCACATAGTAAAAAAGATATAGAAAAACGAACCATAAATATACTTAGAAGAGTCACAGTTATCTCATTTTGCCAACAGAGAGAAACACCAAAATCATTTACAAATAAGACATGAGATCCATCATGGACTATACCATCCTTGCCTGAACCACTAATCTTTCCACAACAAACCGCAATAAGCAACAAAGAACACAAAATAGCTCACTGTACATCATAACAGGTCACACACAGACTGCACCTATGGACCGCCTATATATCGAACCAAAGAAAAAAAAACTATTGACAGTGAAAGACCATCTGAACATGCCGGGAGCACAGTTTGTTGTGACAGTTAATTTAAACATCTACAGATCGTGTCAGTATATGAAAAAGCATCCCTATCAAGACACGTATACAACATCTCAGGATTCTGCTATGACATCCTCTACAAACGCTATGTCTCTTACTCAACCCTGATAAGGCTGAGGAACACATTCACACAGAAACGGCTGTAGCATCAATAGATACAAAACACCAAGAGTATTGTTGTTGGGAGGAACAGCAATTATCGCGCTCTGACCAAGACCACCTTGTCCACATTTGCTGTGGCAACCATCATAATCATTGGCTGTACAGAAATATATTGGACAATGGAAAGAGTGCAGTGTGTCCAGATTGTCACACTGCCCCCTATATGATTCATCAGTCAAATGTTAGTGTATGCAATGTCTACATGTGTACGAAGGCGGCGAGCTGGCAGAAACGTCAGCACGTCGGGTGAAATGCTTAGCAGTATTTCATCTGTCTTTACGTTCTGAGTTCAAATTCCGCCGAGGTCGGCTCTGCCTTTCATCCTTTCGGGGTCGATAAATTAAGTACCAGTTGCGTAATGGGGTCGATCTAATCGACTGGCCCCCTCCCCCCGCCCAAATCTTCGGGCCTTGTGCCTAGAGTAGAAAAGAATATCTACATGTGTACACTGGACAGTGTGGAGGCGCAATGGCCCAGTGGTTAGGGCAGCGGACTCGCGGTCATAGGATCGCGGTTTCGTTTCCCAGACCGGGAGTTGTGAGTGTTTATTGAGCGAAAGCACCTACAGCTCCACAAGGCTCTGGCGGGGATGGTGGCAAACCCTGCTGTACACTTTCACCACAACTTTCTCTCACTCTTGCTTCCTGTTTCTGTTGTACCTGTAATTCAAAGGGCCAGCCTTGTCACACTGTGTCACGCTGAATATCCCCGAGAATTACGTTAAGGGTACACGTGTCTGTGGAGTGCTCAGCCACTTGCACGTTAATTTCACGAGCAGGCTGATCCGTTGATCGGATCAACTGGAACCCTCGACGTCGTAAGCGACGGAGTGCCAACAACACTGGACAGTAGAAAGAGTACATTATGATGATGTTGTCAGGCTGCAAGCGATGTCTGTGAGTGGACAAAAATAGACTGGACAATGTAAAGAGAACGATGTGTCCAGGTTGCCAGGTTGTAGTTTACATAATTCATTGCGTGTGTGCAGTTTGTCTCTCAGACTGGTGGTGATGTGGTATATCTGAAGCAACAATGTCTTATGGGTTGCTTTTTGTAGTTCGGTCAAGTATTTGCATGGTATAGGCCTGGTGGGTTAATGCCGTCCGAAGACTACTCATTCACAATGACATCAACATCTGCAATAGCCTCGGTGCGGTCGCTCGGTCCTCTGGGAGGCAGATTATTTCCCAGCCTCTCATAAGAGGGAGACATTAGGTAATGTAGCCATGATGGAAGGGCTCAAAGCTCGAATGCATTTGATCATAGGTCTGCTCGCTCAAGGTTAACCTGGGGTTAAACAACAATAACAATGACTACTACTACTACTACTACTACTACTACTACTGGTGATGTAGTAATAGTAGTAGTAGTAGTAGTAGTAGTAGTAGTAGTCGTACAGTGACACCGCGGTGACGAGGAACAAAAGTAACAAAGTAACATCATCATGATCATAATCATCATCATCATCATCATCATTATCAACAACAACAACAACAACAACAACAGCAGAAGCTGTAGCAACACCAATTACTGTAGCAGCAACTCCTGGGGCAATTTCAGCAGTCACAAATATATAAACAACAGCGATTACCCTTCAATATGGTCCCTCAACGAGCTACATACAAATAGCAGCTGCTTCACCATGAAACTATTCCCTACCATCTTACAAAGGACCACATGAGATAACGCAATCGTAGATAGAGAATTTTAGATATCAATGTAGGATATCCGTGGGTAGCTGTTGGCTGGTTGTTGGCTGGATATGGTTGGCCATGGGTTAAACAACTGTGTTTCCTACCAACAGCTGTAAATAGCAATATTATAATCTTCGGATACGTGGCGACGATTCTTAATTTCCAACACTCCTAAACATGTTCTATCCATTATATAAATGTTATACATTGCTATTTATTCGTATAAATATACTCTCTTTTACTCTTTTTCTTGTTTCAGTCATTTGACTGTGGCCATGCTAGAGCACCGCCTTTTAGTCGAGCAAATCACCCCCAGGACTTATTCTTTGGAAGCGTAGTACTTATTCTATTGATCTCTTTTGCCGAACCGCTAAGTTACGGGGACGTAAACACACCAGCATCGGTTGTCAAGCGATGTTGGGGAGACAAACACAGACACAAACATACACAAACATACATACATATATAT
>NC_068987.1:31286041-31287915 GCF_001194135.2 Octopus bimaculoides | reverse complement strand
ATATATATATATATATATATACACATATATACGACGGGCTTCTTTCAGTTTCCGTCTACCAAATCCACTCACAAGGCTTTGGTCGGCCCGAGTCTACAGTAGAAGACACTTGCCCAAGGTGCCACGCAGTGGGAATGAACCCGGAATCATGTGGTTGGTAAGCAAGCTACTTACCACACAGCCACTCCTGCGCCTATATGTTTATATTGTTATATAATTTATACATTGTTATACATGTTATGTACGCTGTGCATGTTTCCGGAGACAGAACCAATTCTTGTTAAAATTCTTTTAAGGAAATTCTTGGATTTCTCAAATAATAACAGCAACAATAATTATTAATAATCCCTTCTAACAATAATCCCTTCTATCATAGGCACAAAGCCTGAAATTCTTGAGGATGAGGTTAGTCCGTGGAAATCTCACAAAAACCACGATCGCCCTGACCTCTTGGGTAAGTGCTCTCTCTATTTAATCTACCCTCGATCAAGAATCGCATGTTTAGAGTATGCCGGTTCACTCGGACCATTCGCGCAACATTCACCCACCTTTTAACAAAATTGCTGGGAGGCAGCACTTTTCACTCTACCTTCACTTTCCTTTTCAAGTGAAATTTGAAAAAGTTGATGAAGGCTTAGCTAAAAAAAGAAAGTTTCTGTCTTCAGCCCTTTCAGCCTGGTCCACCACACAACCTCTTTCACTAAGGACATCAGATAAAGAAAGAGTGCCTACCCTTCCCGGCCAAAGGTAGGCGGTGGGCGATTTTCTCGACGGCCTCGGTTTATAATCGGATCCGTCCCATACGTGACAACAGATGTTCGACATAAGCCCACAAGTCAGCAATGTTCAGGCACTAGACGAGAACGTGCAAAACAGTTTCGTCGCTCTGTGCGCACCTCGGGCAAGCCCGGCTAACGGCACTTCCATGCCTGTAGAGTCTATCCCGAACCGACAATAACCTTAGTAGCACTGGAAGTTATCCCTAGGCCCCGGCCCTAAAGTCCTCCGAAACAGACCAACCAACTCATTCTCATCGACGCCTAGAGTCCCTTCAAGAACGTCGTCGCATTTGCCCGACACTAGCCCTCTATAGAATGCCCGAGTGGAACTTCCACCGACCGCATTGCCTGACTGACAGAGGACTAAGAGTGCCTGACTACACCATAAGTGCCAGGAGCTCTGCTTTGGTCTACGCTTGATCCAGCACTGCAGCTCAGACAAAAGACGAGCTGTGGGAAATCGTGTCTGACAAATGGCGATTATACCTGCTCACCGTCTAGGAAGCAGTGGAGATATCACAGCTTCAGCGCATGTCTACTCATCAGCAGCCATGGCATGCCCAGCCTCCATTCAGTGGGTGTTGACAGCAAATGGAGCGTCTGACGAGTGGAACGCACCTGGAAATAGAGGTAACTCGAATGTGGAATCTAAAAACAGAAACAATTCCTATCATAGTGGGCACATTAGGTATGATAAAAAAATATTCAGACAAATACATAACAAAAACACCAGGACTTACAAATATATATAACATACAGAAAATTGCATGACTGGGCACTGCACACATCCTACGCAAAACACTTTCAATACAGTGACCATAAGAGCATGACAGCAAACCACAGCACATACCCAAGGCACACAGAGCTGCGCTCGGTAGTGAAGTGAAAGCACGTTATAAAAATAAAACTACTGAATAATAATAATAATGATGATAATAATCATCAAACAATATTAGCATAAACTGTGGCATTTTCCAAGGTGACTCGCTTTCACCACTAATTTTCTGCATAGCACTAATACCACTCTCAAGTGAACTGACTAGAACAGGGTATGGCTACAAAATTGACAACAGGAAAATAAGCCATCTATTTTAT
>NC_068987.1:31284871-31285545 GCF_001194135.2 Octopus bimaculoides | reverse complement strand
TACTGATCTCTTAGATACCCACCAGCTTGATCAAGTTGAAGGAAATGCGCCAACTGCTGCTGCAAAGAAAATAAAATTAATTGCAAAGACAAAAGCACATGAAAAATTAGCTAGCAGATGGGAACAGAAACCTCTGCATGGCAAGTATGTGGCCCGTAGCAAACAAGCTGATGTCGACCAGAAACACACGCACCAATGGTTACGAAGCTCAGGGCTAAAAGCAGAGAGTGAAGGTTTCATATTAGCTGCTCAAGACCAAAGCTTATTAACCTGGAACTACCAAGCCAATGTGATAAAAAATGCAGCTGGCCCAAAATGCCGATTCTGTAACGATGCGATTGAAACTATAGGCCACCTAATCTCAGGGTATAGAGTCTTAGCACCTGTAGAATAAAAAGCAAGACATGACAGAGTCGGCCAGTATTTACACTGGACAATGTGTCGGCATTATAAAATCAAAGCCGCTGACAAATGGTATAAAGACCATCCTGAAGCTGTGACTGAGGGAGAAAATGTATCGATTCTCTGGGACTTCCCCGTACATACCGACAAAACTATAAAAGCTAATAAACCGGAAATTATAAAAGATCAGACAAAGAAGATGTGTTTATTAATTGACATGAGTGTTCCTTGCGATCATAATATAGCGGCGAAAGAATTTGACAAGATCAGTA
>NC_068987.1:31281925-31283067 GCF_001194135.2 Octopus bimaculoides | reverse complement strand
AGTGGTAGTAGTAGTAGTAGTAGTAGTAGTAGTAGTAGTGGTGGTGGTGGTGGTAGTAGTAGTAGTAGTAGTAGTAGTAGTAGTAGTAGTTATATCTAATGCTGCTTCGTGTGGACGCATTCCTGAAGTCATACGACCGTCATTACGTTAGTTAAAGCGACAACGGCAACTGTGGCAACAAGAAGAACAGCGCCAATAGAAATAAATATAACAACCTCGTTGACCTCAGCAAAAATCACAAACAACAACAACAACAACAACAAAGACAAGGGCGCTGCACTTGTAGCACTATCACCACCTCTACCACCACTACCAGCAACAGCAAGTGCATCAGTAAAGTAGCCGCAGCAGCAGTAGTAGTCGTTATCGTCGTCGTCGTCGTCGTCGTAGTAGTAGTAGTAGTAGCAATAGCAGCGGCAACTGACAGATGTTAACTAAGCCCTGTACTCCAAGCCTGTCTTACCCCACAAACCACCTGATAACTGATCATCAGTACTACCACAAATCTTACTATAAACCCTACAACCACTCCCGCTGTAGCCAATACTGCAAACTCCCCTACACCACTACCACCACCACCACCACCACCACTACTACTACTACTACTACTGCTGCTGCTGCTGTTGCTACTACTGCTACCACCACCACCTCCACCAAGACTATAAAGACCACTGTCACCCGTACAGTCAATACTGTAAATAACTACCACCAGCACTACATCTACAACCAATACCACAAACGCTTACGATCACTACTACTGGCACCAACATTACAAATACCTACTACTACTACTACTACTACTACTTCTACCACCAGCTCCACTACCACCGATACTGTAAGCATTACACCAATACTAGCTGTATTGCAAATACTACCACCAGCAACACCAATGCAATAAATACAAGTACTACTACTACTACTACTACTACTACTACTACTACAATCACTCTGTAAACACTGCTGCTGCTACTACTACTATTACCACTACTACTACTGCTACTGCAACCAATACTCTTCCTGGTGTTGTCACTTTGTGCCATTCTTATTTCTACAACAAAGACTACCAGGAATAATACTACTACTACTACTACTAGTAGTAGTAGTAGTAGTAGTAGTAGTAGTAGTGGTGGTGGTGGTGGTGG
>NC_068987.1:31277799-31281485 GCF_001194135.2 Octopus bimaculoides | reverse complement strand
AAGTGGTGGTAGTAGTAGTAGTAGTTGTTGTTGTTGTTGTTATAGTTGTGGTAGTAGTAGTAGTAGTAGTAGTAGTAGTTTTAGTAGTTGTAGTAGTAGTTGTGGTGGTAGTAGCAATTGAAGTAGTAATAGTAAGTGGTAGTAGTAGTAGTAGTAGTAGTAGTTATAGTTGTGGTAGTAGTAGTAGTAGTAGTAGTAGTAGCAGTTGTTGTAGTTGAGGTGGTAGTAGTAGTTGTGGTGGTGGTAGTAGCAATTGAAGTGGTGCTGGTAGTAGTAGTAGTGATAGCAGTAGCTGTGACGGTGACAGTGGTGTGGTGGTGGTGGTGGTATTCCATCCTGGATATGTAGCAAGCAGTGGCGATAGCATTGACAGTGTGGTGTTAGAGTTAGGTTACAGTGGTCGGTGGTGTGTGACACCGGTAAGTACCACTAGCACCAGCACCAATACAACATCACCACTACAACATCACCACTACAACATCACCACTACACTACAACCTCTACAACACGAAAAACACGATTTCGTTAGACCCGCCGCCACCAATACAACAAGTACTTCACCGCCATCACCACCACCACCACTGCTACTACTACTGCTGCTGCAGTACCAGTACTGCCTTTCACGTAACCACCACTACTACCACCACAACAACAACAACAACAACAGCAGCAACAACTAAGAAGAAGCACCAGTCGAGACAAGGACATCAGCGATCCTAACGGCTTCTGTAAGAGACATCAGGAAAGTTATAGTTTATAGACAGTAAAATCAGCAGGAGCAACAACAACAACAAAAATAACTACAAAAACAGCCGCTATATCAGTAGTAGTAGTAGTAGTACAAGTAGGAACATTAACAATGGCTGTGATAATATCAGCAGCGGCAGTCAGCAGTGATAGAAGCAGTGGCAGTCGTAGTGGTAGCAACAGCAGAAGTAGTAGTAGTAGTAGTGCAGCAGCAACAACAGCAGCAGCAGCAACACCAGTAGCAGCAGCAGCAGCAGCAGCAGTAGCATCAGGAGGAGCTATGATAAAGCGACAGTGAAGACTTACTAGAGGCAGCGAGTGTACGACCCACTACTAGAGTTGACCCAAAACCGTCCAGTAACGGCGCCGGAAACAACGGCGCTCACGAACACTGCACCCACCGATAGTGATCCATCGTCAGTCATAATCGGTGGAGTTGCGGCTGACCATGACAGCTCTCGATCACACACCACTGTCATCACTTTTACAACAACCACCTGCCAACAAATCGACAACAACGGTTCATCACACGACGACGACTACAGCAACAAGGAGCACACCATTAACATCAATAACATCACTCGCCCTCATCTCAATGGGGACGCTGTCAGTGAAATCTACAAAGGTCCGCAAGCGACCATCGAGGGTGGGAACCAGCCGAAAATCAGCAATAGGGACGATAGCAAGAGTGACGAGTCCGAACACAGCAGGTTACGAGCAGACGACCTACGAGAAGGGAGTATTTCGGTCGGTAAAACCAGTTCTATTAAAACCAGTTGCAGTCCTAAAATCCAGCTTACCCCAGTTTTTGATAACAAGGAAGATGGGTTACCTGTCGCCACAACTGCTATCATTAACAACACTACCAACGACAACAACAACACCACCAACAACAACAACCACAACAGCACGAATAACAACACACCACCGGCGAGGAAGAATAAGCGGAAACTAAGTGAACCTCGGAAAAGAACGGATTTTAATATTAAGCGTTTTTGTCCGGAGAGTCCCGAAGGAAGTATTTCGGAGGGTTGTTGTAGCGATGACTACAATGGATTACATGTACGACTGTTAGACACCCCGGAGGAAGTACGATCTTCGTTTCTATTCGAACACAACGATTCAGGTTCGGATCAAGTTGACGACAGTGAATTAGACGAGCACGCTGGGGACACATTTTTCGATGTCCGTGCTAACCCTAATGCTGATCCAGATCTTGATTTACACTCCGAGTTTCTGAGTCCCGATCTCTACGGCCAGCCCCCTACCACGACAGTAGCTGTGAGGACTATCGCTGCCGCCACCTCCTTATTGCACAGGAGGTATCTACGACCGTACAGCGAAAGCAGTGGCCGTCTCAGCGATAACACGACGGCGTCCAGCCAACAGAACCACATCTACGCCGCTCACAAGTCATCATCATCATCGTCGTCATCATCAACATCATCACTATCATCATCACTATCATCATCGTCGTCCACATCGCTCCGAACCCGGCGACACCAACACCAAAAACAACAGCAGCAGCAGCTACAACTGCAGCAAAAGCAGCAGCAGCAGCAACAACAACAAAAACACAATCGACATCAGCCCTTAAACCTTATCAGTGCCGAAGGAAGCTGCAGTAGTAGTAGTAGTAGCAATAACAGCCTGTCTGCCACCGCCGCCACACCCTCCTCCGCCAACATCGCCAACAAAACGACGGGTAACACAGTCATCCATATCCCCAACTCCACCACCACTACCACCGCCGCCGCCGCCGCCGCTAACAACAACACAATCCCTCCTCGCAGCACGCTCCGTACGGACCAGTCTTTTCAACGTTTTCCCTACATCGCTGACACTGCTGATGGTTCCGACGACGACGATGATGACGACGACGACGACGACGATGGTGACGACGACGATGATGATGATGATGATGACGACGACGATGACGACGACGATGTAACAGCTGACAGAGAATGTGCTTCTTCTTCCTCGTCACCCTCCACGTTGCTGCTTCCACCGCCACCGCCTCTACACTTTGACGACTTCGTCAACGGCCATCATCAGCACCACGACAGCAACAGCAACAACAGTAACAACAACAACAACAACAATAATAACTACCACCACCATCATCACCATCATCACAATCCCAGTCATCATCATAACAGTCTCCATCTACACGGAAGCAGCAAAAATTCAGGCGGTAGTAAAAAAACACGGAAAAATTACAAGAACATGACGCGTGAGAGACGTATTGAAGCGAATGCTCGAGAAAGGTCCCGGGTTCACACAATCAGTGCGGCGTTTGAAAACCTTCGCAGAGCAGTGCCGTCCTATTCATGTAACCAAAAACTTTCTAAACTAGCTATACTTCGGATCGCATGTTGTTATATCTTAGCCTTGGCCAGATTAGCTAACATGGATTACTCAGCAGAACAAACAGCCATGACGTTTTCGGATTGTGTGGATTTGTGTACGCGGACAATACAGACAGAAGGAAGAGCCAGACGACGCCATTGAAACAACGGAATGACGGCCCCCGTTTTTCCTTCATTTTTTTTTTTCACTAAAAATGCAATAATGTAAATAGTTCTGGTTATTGCTGCCAAGTTCTACTATCCATCTATCTATCTATCTATCTATCTATCTATCTATCTATCTATCTATCTATCTATCTATCTATCTATCTATCTATCTGTTTTACTGAATGGCTATATACGTTAACAAAGTATTGTTTCTTCTTTCAATGTATTGTTATATCTCTATGTTTCTGTCCGACCCTTCTCTCTCTATACCATCACACACACACACACACACACACACTCTCTCTCTCTCTCTCTCTCACTTTTTCTTTCTCTCTCTCTCCGTCTAACTCTCCTTTCTCTTGCTTGACTTCTTTCTTTCTTATTTTGTTTTTTCTTTCTTTCCCACCGATTCTTTTTCACCAC
>NC_068987.1:31276434-31277597 GCF_001194135.2 Octopus bimaculoides | reverse complement strand
ATATATATATATATATATAAATTATATATATGCACGCAAACAAAACACTTTAGTATATACATGCATATTTAATCATGCATTTACAATCACATATATACATACATACATATGTATATATATATACGTATATATATATGTATGTATATATATACATGTATACGCATGTGTATGTAAATTCATTTATATGCATATACGCGAGCATTTATGCTTATATATCTTACATTTATAAACACACATACACAAACATAAACTTGTATAAGATATATACATGTATATATAAATAGATATTTACCTCCAACATACACGCATATACATGTATATGCATGTGTGTGTATACATGTATCCACACACATATATATAGTTACGTCTGTATTTATGCATGCATATATCTGTGTGTATACATACATACATATATATATAAATATATATATATATATATATATATATATATATATATATGTATACGTATCGTATTCACGACATATACAATGCTTACATGAACACATTATTTCCGCCTTGACAACTGTCAATACATACAAACAATCTTTTATTATTATTAGTAATATTATTATCATCTTATTCTTGGCTTACTGTCACACAAACACACCTTTCCGTCATTTTCCGTCCTTTTCTGTCTAAAGTATCTCCTTGTTCTTCATTGTCTATTCTTAAATACATACATACATACACACACACACACATTCATGTGTGTGTGTGTGTATAAATGTAAGTATGCATGCGTGTATGCGCGTATACACATATATAAATGTATATGTATGTATGTATGTTTTTATGTGTGTACACTTTATCTCCCTTCCTCTATATTTGGTTCCTTTCCTATTTTCACCTTCAACTCTTCAACTTGCTCAAATCTTCCTCTAAAATTCCATTCAGGTCTTCTGTACAAATGCTTGTCAACATCATCTTTATCATCAATAATAATATTATTACGATCATCATTATTATTATTATTATTATTATTATTATTGTTATTATTATTATTATTATCATCATCATCATCATCTTCATCATTATCATCATCGCCATCATTATTAATATAAATCATCATTATTGATTCCAGAATCTGTAGAACGTTGAAAAAAAACAAAAAAAAAACAAACAAACAAACAAAAAACAAAACTAAAACAAAACGAAAACAAAAA
>NC_068987.1:31274374-31274784 GCF_001194135.2 Octopus bimaculoides | reverse complement strand
ATATATATATATATATATATATATATATATATACATATCTATAAAGAAACACACACACACATGTATATATATATGCATATGTATACAAATATAAATATATGCATATATATGTGTGTGTGTAAATATGTTTAATGGATATATATGTAAATATAGATGTATGTGCGTGTATATATATATATATATATAGAGAGAGAGAGAGAGAGATAAACATGAGTGTGTGTGTGTTTTCAATTGCATGTATATACACTGGATCCTCATAACCATTAAATTGTGTATCTGCTGCATCTGCACTTGATTACATTATATATACATGCATATGTGAACGTGTGCATGTATAAATATTTACAAATATATATGTGTGTATGTATATGAATATATATATATATATATATATATATATATACACTCGC
>NC_068987.1:31272825-31274019 GCF_001194135.2 Octopus bimaculoides | reverse complement strand
TATATATATATATATATATATATATATATATATAGAGAGAGAGAGAGAGAGAGATAGATAGATAAACAGACGCAGGCTAGCCTGTGTGGTTAAGAAATTCGCTTCCCGATCACGTGGTCTTGAGTTCAATGCTACGGCCTGGTACCTTGGCCAAGTGTTTTCTACTATATCCCCGGACCGACAAAAGCCTCTTCTAATACATATGTATTCGTATGTATACACATACAACATGTATGTGCACATATGCAGGAGTATGTCTCCTTGGCTTGACGTCATGTGATTGTTCCAAACGGACACCGACCACCGTGCAAGCGGTATAGGTCGTTTTCTATCTTTTGTGAAGTCCTGGCTATTGGAGCGCTTGCTACATACATACATACAAACAACTATACATACATACATACATACATACATAAATACATACACACATACAGACAGACAGACTCACACACATACACAGTGACTTCGAAGTTTCGGTCAGCTAAGCCGTTGTCGTATGTGTGTGTCGTTGTGTCTGTGTTTGCTCCACTCCCACGCCAACCCACCGTCGTTTGACAACCGCTGATGCTTTGTTTACATCCCTGTAACGTAGCGGTTCGCGAAAAAACAGCGATAGAATAAGTACCATGTCTCAAAAATAACTAGTGTGGTCGACTAAAAGATTTTGAAGGCGGTGCTCCAGCATGATCGCAGTCCAATGACTGAAACATGCCAACAATAAAAGATAGAAGATTTATGTGTGTGTGTGTGTGTGTGTGTATACAATATTCAGATGTATGCGTGTATGACTAGATGTATATGTGAATGCATAGTTTATCTCTATCTTAGTACTAAATTATTTACAAATTATTTACAAATTATTTACAAAGGAGAGCCTCTGAACAGAGCCTAGTTCCGCTAAAAATGGCAGCTAAAGCATCTCTTAATATGGATGGACACATTCCATAATATAGCCCCAGTTACTGCCTTATTGGATCAATTGTACAGTTGGAATAAAGTCAGCGGGACAAGATTTTCTTCGAGCTAAATGACAGACATAGAGAAATCTATCAATATATTTGTGTATGTAAAAGTGTGTGTCTGTATATATTTATACACATATATAGTCAGTTTGATAGATATATGCGTATATATATATATATATATGTATATATATATATATATATATATATATATATATATATATATATATAT
>NC_068987.1:31269936-31270475 GCF_001194135.2 Octopus bimaculoides | reverse complement strand
ATATATATATATATATATATATATATACACATGTATATATCTATATATACGTCTACACAAAATACACACACACAGACTATACATATGTATGTCTATATATCTTTGTATATGTGTATACAAACCCACCTAGAATGAATTGGGTCCCAGTTGAAGAAATAACACTATGGAAAATGATAATGAAGACAAGAATAATTATGGTTGTAATATAATAACAAAATTGATGGCTGCCGGGGTAGATTACAGGTGGAGAGAGGGTAGAACTGTACTCCTTCACTGGCAATGTGTTTAGTTCTCAACTCTCAACGGCACCCGGCTCTTAAGTAGATATATAATTAAGGGTAGAATTTAATGCGTATACTTTTTAAAGATTATGGATACAAATACGTGCGTGCCTGTTTGTATTTACGTGTACACACACGCACATAGACACATACACACGCACGCATATGTATATATGGATGCATGTGTGCATATAAATGCATATGTATACATATATATATATATATATATATATATATATATATATATATATATATATA
>NC_068987.1:31266046-31269254 GCF_001194135.2 Octopus bimaculoides | reverse complement strand
ATATATATATATATATAATATAGTTTATTTGTATGCTGTTTGCTTGTTTATAGGATTAAAACATAAGCACAAACATTCATATATGCTAGTGGGAGTGAGTGCGTTTTGCTTGCTTATAGGATTAACAAGAAAAAACACTCAATCCTGCGAGAGAGTAATATCATTTAATGAATACAGGTGTTATACATGAGCTATCTCAAGTTTGTTGCTCGGATACTGAGGTAACCGAACGGTCCTTTCAAGTCTACCGAGCATAATCCAGCAACTGTCGAGGCTCAAATGACATGGTTAATGCACGAGGAAATATGAGAAAAAAATGATTAAAAAAATACACAAGACCGAACGTTAAGAAGGCAGTTGATCATGCATGCTTGATCATGCACATAAAGGTTCTCATTAATGAATGTTCAGCTTGGATTCAAGAAACTCGAACCAGATATATTGTTCGACCTATCTATGATTGTGCTGACATATGTGAATTAGTAGGGCTTTTTATGCTAAATATCCTAAAAATCAAGTTCCCTTCACATGTCATTGATTTATATCAAGATGATGGCTTGGCGCATTCATGGCGGTGATGATCATACACTAAATACGTTTTGGGGAAAAACTTCATTTTCATCTTTTGCAGTATAGGTTTGTGAATCGCAGTGGCCATGAACCTCACTACATTTGAACTTCTTATGTGATTCCTCGGACCTAGATTTAAACATTTGCTAGCCATATCATAAAACAAGTGAAAATCTTAGGTATATACACAAACCGTCTTGCCACCCTTATCATCTATAAAACCTTATAGCTACCTTTAATAATAGGATCTCTAATTGCTTTTCTTCTAAAGAATTAGTCGATAAGGCATCCCCCTATTATAATAGTGCCCTCACCAACTGTAGCATTAAAGAGATGGTATCAAACAAGAACCGAACCTAAACATAGCACTAAAAAGTTCATTGGTTCGCATTTCCCTTCATCCTTGAATATTAGGACTAATGTAGGTAAAACAATTCTTAGTCCTGATAAATACATATTTACCCGATAGGAGTGGCTGTGTGGTAAGAAGCTAGTGGAGGTCATGGTCCATTACCCTTGTGATTAACTTTAATGGGTAGTTTCATCTAGCCCTGAGTCTAACAAGTCAGAAAATTAATGCTGCCAGCAAAAAAAAACTGGGATGGAAGATACCACGTCCACTTTTACAGCTGGAGGCAGAAATTGGGGGTATGAAAATTAAAACAACTTTAAATGCTTGCCTCGTCAAGATCTACAAGTACATGCAATTGATAAACAAATTTATTCTGTAAAAAGGTCACCAGAGGTCAAAAAGACACGAACTTTGACTTTTACCTATAATATCTTGCATTCACGGGTTTTATTTATCACCAAGACCATATAACGTTTTTTGAAAATCAATCAAAATGAAGGTTTACATGTGCTTTTTAATACCAGAAGTAAAAAAAAATTGAAAAGGAGTAGTGTTTACCCCGTGGAATGTGAGATACTTCTGCACTTTTATGTACTGTTTTGTATGTATTGCTGAATGTGTCGAATAGATGTAAGGCAAAATCTAGCAAATGGTACTTTGGAATCTTTCCTTGAATCGTTGCAAATGACCACAGAAGATGACATTTGAGTTGATCTATAAAATGAAACATCAAATTATGCAAATGTTTTCATCAAAGAGGTTGTTGAAGTCAAAAGTAAACAAAAGTTGACCCTACCTACATCATAGCACTTTCAGTGCCTAGACCAGACGAAGGATATAGATGGACAATGGAAGCTGGAATCACGAAGCCGAAGTTAACAGAGGGTGAAGTGATGCGCCGTCATTTGGTGGATATTCTGGAAGAGGAAACTTGCGCATCAAGTTCTGACCCTGATAGTGACAGTAAACTTAGTGAAAGTGATTTCCTTGGCAGTGATACTGAAAGCGATGGTGATGATTATTAATCGAACAATTGAAATGACTTATGAATGTAATAGATGGTTCACAAACAATGTTGTCATCTTTGATAATTATGTGGCGTATGTGGATGGGACGAAGTCCAGTGCATTACAAAGTTAAAGAAACTGTCGTGAAAATAAGATACGACCAGGTAAGAAGTAGAATGGATGATTACTGGAAATGTGTTAATACAAATTTTAATGATCCGTAGGGTGCTCAGCTGAGATTTCTAACTCAACTTTAAAGCAAACTCATACATCCGTTGTTTTAATTCTGTGTATATACCTACCAGGAAGGAAGGTAACTGCCGCAACACTTGAAATGGATCTGGTTGAAACTTGAGAAACAGAAAGTATTATACAAGCCGGCATTTGTTTCAATATTTAAAATCATATGGCACATTTCATAACGACCATGTATAACAAACTGCTATGATGTAGGTAGGGTCAACTTTTGCTTACTTTTGACTTCAACAACCTCTTTGATGAAAATATTTGCATAATTTGATGTTTCATTTTATAGATCAACTCAAATATCGTCTTCTGTGGTCATTTGCAATGATTCAAGGAAAGGTTCCAAAGTACCACTTGCTAGACTTTGTCTTACTTCTATTTGACACATTCAGCAATACATACAAAACAGTATGCAAATGTACAGAAATATCTCACATTCTACAGCATAAACACTACTCCTTTTCAATTATTTTTTTACTTCTGGTATTAAAAAACACACGCAAACCTTCATTTTGATTAATTTTTTAAAAAAATGTTATATGGCCTTGGTGATAAATAAAACCTGTGAATGCAAGATATTACAGGTAAAGGTCAAAATTCGTGACCTTTTGACCTCTGGTGACTTTTTTACAGAATAAATTTGTTTATCATTTACATGAACTTGCAAATCTTGACCAGGCAATCATTTTAAGTGGTCAGTTGAAATATTTTGGTAAAGAGTTGTAAAGCTAGAGCTGTTTGAATTTTCCATACTCCTAATTTTCTGCCTCCAGCTGTACTAGTGGGCGTGGTATCCTCCATCTCAGGGTGATGCACCATGACCCCCCCCCCACTAGCCCATGGCCTATGTTGGACTGTGCGAAAGTAATTCCAAATATGATGCGCCAACAATCTTCTTTCAAACACGTAGTTGAAAAGGAAAGTAGAAAGCTAGGATGTCATATCTAAAGCCTAAAGGTGAGTAGTTTACCACACAGCGTTAAGTGGAGCATCGTAGAACGATCTAAGCTATACACCAACATGCGTGTGTATA
>NC_068987.1:31263731-31265849 GCF_001194135.2 Octopus bimaculoides | reverse complement strand
TATATATATATACATACATATATATACATATATATATATGCATGCATTTATACATATGTATGTTATTGTACGTACAAAATTGCATATGCTATATAGTATATGACTGTATGTACCCTTCTGTTTGGTCAGGTTATGCTACGTTGAAATGGCCTACTTAAGATCTACCACCGTGTTGCTCCCCAATTTGTGGGCAATTGGGAAATCTAACATGGAGAAAACTTTGCTGGCAATTAAAATCTGTCTCACCCACCATACTATACCATTTCAAGTTCAAGCACACCTAAAGCCTAAATCCACCTCCTATCAGCAAGCTCTGTAAATACCCTAAGCTCAACATCTACCGACCACAGTCGTGCCATCCATCCATCTAGCCAGCCAGCCAGCCAGTCACCCGTCAGTTTTCCCCGAACCCTTACATCAACTCGGCCTACTTTCCCATCTTCCTCATTCTCGCTTCATTCTTTCCATCTCCTATGCTACAATCAGCTCCATGATGATTGCACGACCGGCCAACCTTTGCGCCAGAATCAGATCAGGTCTCAGGATCGTGTTCAACACTTCTGGGGCAGTATCGTCTGCTTCTGTTTTTCATCCACTAACACTTCTCAGTCACCTGATATTTCTAACAGCCCTCAAACAGCAATTGGGAGAGAGGGGGGGGAGAAAGAGAGAGAGTATATGTGTGTGTGTGTGTGTGCGTGCGTGTGTTCTGACTGTTTTTTTTTTTTCTTTTTTGTCCCTTGACAAATCTATTACCTTTCTTTTATTGTGGTTCCTAATTCTTATTCCCTTGTACCTTATTGAAAGTAACATCTGCTAGCTGCCTGTGTACTTGATTGTTCCTCTAGATCCGTGGTTCTCAACCGGGGTCCATACGACTCCTGGGTAGCCCATATAATATTTTTGGTGGTCCACACCAGCAAAATAGTAAATTGAAGATCCACAATAGTATTTTAAGAGTCCATGAAATTTTTTTCATTTTGACATATTTATTGCAAGAAACAGCGAGGTTTCTTTCTTTAATGTTCTACCATTGTTCAACCTTGTACACAAGTTAATGTGTGAAAAATAAAATAGGAATTTTGAAAGAAGTATCTCTAACACTAGTTTTTAAACATCAAAATAGGTATGGGTGTTCACCAGAGTATAATAACAAAGGGGTCCGTAGTTAAAAGAAAAATGGTTGAAAACTGGTGCTCCATATAAAGGCTGTGAGAAACACTCCACAGCAAGACTATTCCCGATCCAGAGGCTACCACCATGACTACTTAAAGAAATTGCACCTCCTGCGTGTGTTAATTCCCCATATTTTAAAATTCAGTTGAAATGACAACATAATAGATGTAGAACCAATTACAAAACAGATTGCTCCTGCTTAGAGTGAGAGTAGATCGTTCTTTCAGACTGACCTTGCTGACATTTAAAGTAGATCATTCCATGTGATGCGCTTCTGATTCACTTCGACCCAACGTAATCATGCACACTGAGCCTCCTGCACCTCTGCCTTCGTGACCCCAGCTTTTTCCATCCTTCTCTCTAACAGCTTCTACGAAGAAATCCTACAGCCCCTTCCTACCTTGCACAGTGAACCACTGCTTTCTAAGCAGATAACACACGCCTTTCCTGCCAATTTGTGCAGTACTCAAGTTCTTCTTCCATTTTGCATATGGCTTTTTCAGCTTTCCTCTTACGTCCAGTACAAATTGGAGGCCTTGTTTGGCAATAGTTACATTGTGGAGGCGCGTGGCTTAGTGGTTAGGGTATTGGACTCATTGATCGTAAGATTGTGGTTTCAATTCCTAGACCAGGTGACGCATTCTTGAGCAAAACATTTCCTTGCATGTTGCTCCAGTTCACTCAGCTGGAGAAAATGAGTAATCCTGTGACGGAGCGGCGTCCCGACCCGGTGGAGAATATAAATTCGCCATGGAAACCAGGAAACCAGCCCTTGTGAGTCGGACGACTCGAGGAGGTAACTTTACCTTCAATCAATAGTTGCATTTCCAGACTACCTCATCACCATCACCCAAGGAACTTTGCCTGATTTGAATATTTATGTGAGTGTGTGTGATCGTGTATATATATATATATATATATATATATATATATATATATATA
>NC_068987.1:31258517-31263049 GCF_001194135.2 Octopus bimaculoides | reverse complement strand
CGAACAATAAAATTAACAATATCAAACAACAAGAAGACGTAGACAAGGAATGTATTAGCTTGACGCTCAATAAAAAGAGAGACTTTTTGATGTTTCGAGTATAGCTCTTCGTCTGAAAGGGAAAAGTCCAAAAAGAGGAAATAAAATCACCAACAGCACGTGTATAGTTACTATCACGGCCGGTTTTTGTCTTTTTCCATGATAGACGGTATCTGGGACTATATTTTCCTTCCAGTAATAATTCAGTTGAATATGAATTAAGAGAAATTTGGTTGCTATTTCTTTCAGGTCGAGCAACATATATACAGTCTGAGAGCGCACTGGTATTTAAACCTGACATGTTTACTGAGCAGTTAGCAGTTCAAATCACGTCACGAACACTACACTGTATCCGTAGACAAGTCACATGACTTTTTTCAGTCCAATCTGTTTAATTCTTTGTAAGTACAACCAAGTAATATTATTGATGTGAGTAAAGGCGGCGAGCTGGTAGAATCGTGAACACGCTGGGAAAAAAATGCTTAGAGCAATTCAAGTCCGTCTTCACGTGCAAACTGGCAGAATCGCTAGCATGCGAGTTCAAATTCCTTCGAGTTCTACTTCACCTTTCATCATCGATAAAATAAGTACCAGTTGAGAACTGTGGTCGACACAATTGACTTACATCTCTCCCCCAAAATGCTGGCGTTGTGCCAAAATTCGAAATCAATATTGCTGATGTGAGTAGAAACACCTCTGAGAAATTGCCCAGTTGAATCTCTGTTTACGAGAAATGCTCTGAACTCTGCAGTGAACCGACGGTAATCAAAAAATGACTGCATTGTTGTCATTATAATTTTGTTTCCTAGACAATGAAATAAGTACCTCACGAGCACTGGGGGCAACGTAACCGACTAAACTCCTCCTTTGAAAATTTCAGACTTTGTGCCTATAGTAGGAAAGTTTATTGTTGTACTTCATCTCATTTAAGTTCAGTTATGTTCCATTAGACCTTTGGTTAAAAATGTTTCGGATATGACCATCTCATCTTTTATTCAAACACAATGTGTTTAGAATTACATTATCTAAGGTATCCTTCGTTATTTTTTTTAATTGATAGACTGTAATTTGAGTGAGAGTTTGCTGTTACTTTTAGTAGATCAAGTCGGTGGCCAGGTGTGGAATAATCATCTGGACCTCAGTCAGGAGGAACGTGTCATAAACTTAGTCATTAAAAAGAAAATAGAATTCTTACTGAGTCTGACATAATAGATTCTTCGTCTAGCTGAAACCCAAGGAGAAATGTAGGAAATTGCTAAGATGGTCGTAGATTTAGTCTGCAAAAGTTTCGTCAAAGTCTCTTTTCCCAGTCAATCTTGTAGTCTTACTTAATACTTGTCTGTCCCCTACTTTGTTTTTATAGATGCTCTTGAGACCTGTAAAAACGAGATGTATTTATATACAAATGACGTGATTTGCCTCTGTAATATCAACGGAAAGGGAAAAAATGTCCTTGAGACAATCAAGTTGTCAAGATGAAAGGCTGACAAAGGTGACGTTTGAGCCATCACAATTGCAAAACATTGGTTTTAGCAAAGGAAAAAGAATCTGTCCCTGTAACTTTGCGGTTCGGCAAAAGAGAACGATAGAATAAGTATCAGGCTTTAATTAAAAATAAGTACCGGGGTCAATACATTCGACTAAAAATTCTTCAAGGCGGTGCTCCAGCATAGCCGCAGTCTCATGAGTGAAACAAGTAAAAGGTAATAGATCAAACTACACTTTGAGAATCTTAAGTTGTCTTTATTTTATGGATGTTTGCTAAAGGTTGTCGATGAGAAAGTAGAGCTGTGATCAAAAACAACAAAACTGTGCATTTATCTGACTTTTAATGGGAATAGTATATCTAGGACTATATTACGCAATGCCTCCGTCTCTCTTTTTTAGGACTATTGGTAGATCTTGTCGGGAATTTGGTTGCTATAACATTCGACCGCCCAGAATTTCCTTGTAATTTAGATTAATATAATAACTCGTGGATATATCTCCCCTAACTGTAGTAAAACCGCAAAAGGCCGCTGAGTTCCTCACAAAATCACAAAAATAAAAGAAAGAGTGGCTGTCCGCAAAGTGAAAAGACCGAAATATGAAGTACGTCTATTTTAGATGGAGAGTCCGTTTTGCGTACCAACCAACTGCTACCGGTCGAGAAGAAAATTTACGAAATCATCATCGGTTGATGGAGCAGCAGCTGATAATAAAAATATATTAAAATCAACAGCTTAAATTACAGGAAATAGGTTGTTGCCACAACAGTAATCTGCAAAGTATACATAGCTTTTGTAGACTATTGTAGAGCTACTACAGTAATATAAGCACTAGTTCTTTGATATTTGCACTTGTCCTCTCTGCATGTGATGTTCATACCTATATAATGGACAGGAGCTTCCGACACATGTCTATAAACATACGGAAGTAATTTTGGAAGCTGCAATTGAAATCATCTCAGCCAATGGAATGGAAACTTTCAAAAGTTCAATGAACAAAATCCTTGTTACTTTCACCCTTAATAAAACTCTAAAGTCGCTATTGGCATATTTTTGCTCGATCTATTACATCCACGTACAGCCAAAGATATAAGTAAATGCCAGTACATATCTTATGTAGTGTTTAGATAGAAGGGCATTCAGAATCTCTTTCGGAAACAAAGCACTACGAGAAGAAATGCGCGGAATAATACACGCTCTAAGTAACAACAGCGATTCTAATAAACTGATATACCAAGCCATAGAATATAATAAACACAAATCGAAACGCAATAAATACATCGGACACCACATCTATTAAAAATACATAAACTACACAGGAGGCGCGTGGCTTAGTGGGTAAAATGTTGGCATCATCATCATCATCGCAAGCTTGTGGTTTCGATTTCTGGATTAATCGACGCGTTGTGTATTTCATTTCACATTGTTCCAGTCCACTCAGCTGGCAAAAATGAGTGATCCTGTGTTGGACCTGGTTGGGAATATACTCACTATAAAAACCGGGGAAACAGGCTCATGAGTCCATATGACTTGGCAAGAGTCTTTACCCCTTTTTGTTTTTATTGTTTTGTTTTTTCAACCACACATAGGGTGGATTACATGGAATATAGAATAGTTAAACAGAAAATCAAGAACTTTGCAAGAGAGAACAGAAAATGCATTGCATGGATCCATTATTTAACAGTAATAATACTAAAATTAAAACCCTCCTTTCAACAACAGAATATAAGTATGTAAACCTGTGAACAAAACTCTTATAACTGCGATTTATAATTCTCAGGCCCATGCGTGGCTGTGTGGTAAGGTAAGAAGCTTGCTTCCCCGCCACATGGTTCTAGGTTCAGTCCCATTGCGTGGCAAGTGTCTTGTACTATAGCCTCGGGTTGACCAAAACCTTGTGAGTGAATTTGGAAGACGGAAACTGAAAGAAACCTGTCGTATATATGTGCGTGTGTGCCTTTGTATCAGTGTTTGTCTCCCACCTCTTGACAACAGGTGTTGGTGTGTTTACGTCCCTGTAACTTATTGATTCGGCAAAAAGAACCCGATAAAATAAGTACTAGGCTTAAAAATTAAGTTCCGGGTCGAGTTTTTTCGACTAAAACCCTCCTCCAAGGTAGTGCTCCAGCATGACCGCAGTCAAATGACTGAAACAAGTCAGAGAATAAAAGAATGAAAGTTACAAACTTTACGGATCGAACTGTTAGATTAGCCATACAACTATAGCCCCTACCCACTGGCTTATCGTGCACAACATACAGAACAAAATAAGACTAGATAGGTAAACCTTAATAGATGACACACCTTTGATGCATCAAATTTCCTACACAAAGAGACAATGACCGACAGAAGCAATACTCATAACACAGTACAATTATAAAATAGACATATAAACAACATGTAAACAACACACAATGTTAAAATAGACATATAGGCAGCATATACTACTCACATTCGGGTGAAGTTATATTAATGTAACGGCTAAAAATTCAAATTTCAGAAATTCCACCGAGGTCGACTTTGCCTTTCAATCCTTTTGGGGTCGATTAAATAAGTACCAATTACACACTGGGTCGATGTAATCGACTTAATCCCTTTGTCGGTCCTTGTTTGTCCCTTCTATGTTTAGCCCCTTGTGGGCAATAAAGAAATAAATATCGTCACCAATAAAATTGGCTCTGGTTCCTATAAAGATGGTAGCAGCCAACATCACATCTTTCAAAAAAAAAAAAAAAATGAGACAGTGAAAGTTTATAACATTGATTAAAGATTTAGGAACTTCACTACTCCAAACAAACTGCAAGGAACTTATACGAAAATATGAAAAATAAGAAAAAAAAAAATCAATGAAATAAGAAGTTAAAACTAGAGCGCAGTTTATAAGAAATATGTTTAAAAGAAGATTTGTTCACACACACACACACACACACACACACACACACATGTCTGGTGATTTGATCTGAGACCGTGTGTTGAAACTAATGTGAGCGTCTAAGAGACATGTTA
>NC_068987.1:31256432-31257507 GCF_001194135.2 Octopus bimaculoides | reverse complement strand
GTTGTGAATGTTTATTGAGCGAAAACACCTAAAGTTCCACGAGGCTCCGGCAGGGGATGGTGGCGAACCCTGCTGTACTCTTCCACCACAACTTTCTCTCACTCTTACTTCCTGTTTCTGTTGTGCCTGTAATTCAAAGGGTCAGCCATGTCACGCTGAATATCCCCGAGAACTACGTCAAGGGTACACGTGTCTGTGGAGTGCTCAGCCACTTGCACGTTAATTTCCCGAGCAGGCTGTTCCGTTGATCGGATCAACTGGAACCCTCGACGTCGTAAGCGACGGAGTGCCAACATATACCTTGTCCAACTCTCTAACAGCTCGGCCAGTCCACCGCCCTGTAGTTGTCCTTCTTTTTATCGACCTGGAAAAGTAAAGTAAACCTTAGCAAGAGTTGAAGTCAAAGTGCAGAATGTCTGAACAAATATCATGCGGCATCATTTCCGACGATCTGTCGACTTTGCTAATTCACCGGATTAGGTTTCATGGAAAAAAAAAAGAAAAAATGGCTTAACATCTCTCCATTGATTAAATCAGCATCGACATTTTTTTTTAATAGCTAAAATCGCCATTTTAGAAGAATGTTCATATTCAACAGCAATGTATTCTTTGATGACATCTTTATTAAAAATTAATGAAAAGAGATCCAATATGTCGTCAACGACATATTTTTGTTGGTATTTAAATTTATCCTTTCGCTTCTTCGGGTTCAGTGCCATTTTCTTCATCAAGTATAAAATTGTTGAATTAAATTCGCTGTTTTTTGCTTCTCTGAATCTTCTGGATATGATTTGAATCGCATGTTTTCTGTCACTCCAAGCTTCTTGACATGTTCCTCCGATGATGAATTATTGAAATAAACGTCGATAGTTTTTGCTCTGCTGCTATGTTTAATTACGCCCAACATTTATCTTTTATATTTTACTAGTTTCAGTCATTAGACTCCGGCCATGCTAGGACGCCGCATTGAAGGCTTTAGTCGACCAAATCGACGTCACAGCATATTTCTTCGAGCCTGGTACTTATTCTAGCGGTCTTTTGCCGAACCGCTAAGTTACGAGGACGTAAACACACT
>NC_068987.1:31252790-31256120 GCF_001194135.2 Octopus bimaculoides | reverse complement strand
CGGTGTTGCCTAGTAAACACACACACACACACACACACACACATGTATATCTTTTCTCTTTTACTTGTTTCAGCCATTAGACTGTGACCATGCTGGGGCACCACCGTGGAGAAATTTTACTTGAATGAATCGACTCCAGTACTATTTTTTAAGCCTGGTACTTATTCTAGCGGTCTTTTGCCGAACCGCTAAGTTACGAGGACGTAAACACACTAAACCAGTGGTGTGTTTCTGTCACCGTTTGTCTAGTGGTGGTGGAGGAAAAACACTCACCCGCCTACACACACAAGTTTCAGTTCCCGTCTATCAAATTCACTCAGAAGCCTCTGGTTGATTCAGGGCTATAGAAGACATCTACGGAAGGCGTCGCGCAGAGGGACTGAACCCAAGACAACGTGATTGGCAAGCAAGCTTCTCAACCACTCAGCCACACCGCGCTTTCAAAGTCTTACTAAACAATACGACTGTTTTTCCGAATGAGATGTGTTTAAACCATGGATCCAAAGTTTCCATACGATTCCTTCCACTACTTATGAAAGAAAACTGATGAGACAGGGTAAACTCATCCCAAAATATTAACATTACCTTGAACGATATAAACAGCTTTCACACTCTGCAGTGCGATATTACACATAACACCATTAACTGGATTAAATGGACGGTTTAATGTAGAATAAATGGCTTTCACCCATTTGGGAAAGTAACGAAGCAACTATAGCAGTTAAAGCAACAGCTTCGCAATGTGTCATTACTGGTGCATGGTTTTCGTCAGATCCAGTTTACAGATGTTAGCAACATAACAGTGTTAATACCGTGTTGATTTGTTAATATACGATTTTTTTTATTGTATGTGTGTGTGTGTAGGGTGGAATAATGGTTCTCGAAGCACATCACATACAGCTATACAGCTATAAAGAATAGCACGTAAATATTTGGTTGGAAACGTTCGACTTTTGGTTACTCTTTATTTTTTTTTACTCTTTTACTTGTTTCAGTCATTTGACTGCGGCCATGCTGGAGCACCGCCTTTAGTCGAGAAAATCGACCCCGGGACTTATTCTTTGTAAGCCTAGTACTTATTCTATCGGTCTATTTGCCGAACCGCTAAGTGACGGGGACATAAGCACACCAGCATCAGTTGTCAAGCAATGTTAGGGGGACAAACACAGACACACAAACACACACACACACACATACACACACACACACACACACACACACACACATATATATATGCATATATACGACGGGCTTCTTTCAGTTTCCGTCTACCAAATCCACTCACAAAGCTTTGGTCGGCCCGAGGCTATAGTAGAAGACACTTGCCCAAGATGCCACGTAGTGGGACTGAACCCGGAACCATGTGGTTGGTAAGCAAGCAAAATAAGACTTTCTCTCTCTCCTTCTCTCTCTCCTTCTCTCTCTCCTTCTCCTCTCTGTCTCACCTCCTCCATCTCTCTCCCTCCTTCTTTCTCCGTCTCTCTCTTTACTTCTCTCTCTCTCTCTCCGAAAGACCTGGCTGGAAGCCCAACTTTCCGAGTTCTTTTACACAGTGTAGAAAAACTGAAGGACCGCTGCAATGAGTGTGTGAATCTGAGAGGAGGATCAGTTGAATAAAATCCTAATTAAAAGATCCTCCTGCATTTTTCTTTTACCCAAAGCCAGGAATTTTTCAGCACACCCTCGTACATATATATTCATACACACACACACGCACGCACGCACACACACATATATACATGCATGCATATATGTATATATATATATATATATGCATATATGTATGTATTATGTATGTATGTATGTGTGTGTATGTATGTATGTATACATGTATATATGCATGCATGTATGTATATATGTATATATGTATGTTTGAATGAATGAATGAAACAAATATGAGCGGAGGGAAATAACTCAGGGTGCTTTGTGGAATATGTTTGAACAAGAAAAACGAGTAAAGATATATTAAATAACATACAAGTTAAAATCTTTAAATCATTGTTGTTCCTGAAAGTTGCTTTTTATGCCGATCACCGACTGCTCGAAGCTTACTAACTTCCTACACTTAGATCCTTGGATCTTACGATTACATATCATTATATATATATATATAAATGCTTGTGTGTGTGTGTGTGTGTGTGTGTGTGTGTGTGTGTGTGTGTGTGTGAAAGCACTTACCTCAGTGGTTAGAGCGTCGGGCTTACAATTTTGAGATAGTGAGTCCGCTTCCCGAACCGGACTGTGATGTGCTCTTGAGCAAGACACTTTATTTCACGTTGCCCCAGTTCACTCAGCTGTAGAAATGAGTTTGCAACGCCACTGATGCCAAGCTGCATTGGCGTTTGCCTTTCCCTTGGATAACATCAATGGCACGGAGAGAGGAGGCTGGTATACATGGGTGACTGTTGGTATTCCACAAACAACCTTCCTCGGACTTGTGCCTTGGAGGGTAACCTTTTAGGTGCAATCCCAAGGCCATTCGTGACTGATGTCCCGAATTCCAAGATTGCCGTTCTCTGCTCTTTTTTCTGCCTTCCATTCTCACCGTTGCAAGCCATCCTTCATTATTCCAGTAGTACCTGTAATTCATTAGTCTTATGTCCATCTTTTGCTTGAACTCTTTTAATCCTATTTTGGCATCCCTTGAATTTTGCCGTTTCCCTCTTTTTAGAAATTCTTATCTTATATTGTATTTTCAGCTTCTCGAACTTTTCTTCAGCTCATTACTCTTCGTTTCAGAGCAGCATCCCTGAGGAAAGACTTTTCCTACCCTCCATGGTTTTCCTCACGCCCACACATGCGCAGAAATAACTACAAGGCAGCGAGCTGGCAGAAACGTTAGCACGCCGGGCGAAATGCGTAGCGGTATTTCATCTGCTGTTACGTTCTGAGTTCAAATTCCGCCGAGCTCAACTTTGCCTTTCATCCTTTCAGAGTCGATAAATTAAGTACCAGTTACGCACTGGGGTTGATGTAATCGACTTAATCCCTTTGTCTGTCCTTGTTTGTCCCCTCTATGTTTAGCCCCTTGTGGGCAATAAAGAAATAAGAAATAACTACGCACATCTCGTACATTCCATTTCACTGCACTTCCTTGATACAAGTAGTCAAACACAACACGCACACATTCACACACACAGATGCTCACACACACATTCACGTTCGCATGCACGCACATACACTTACACACTCACACACAGACGCACACACATAGAGAGGGATGCATGGACGCACGCACTCACACACACGTGCTTATACACCTTTGCATGGACGCGTTTACCCCAGCCACCTAACAACACACTCACACACACACACACACACACACACACA
>NC_068987.1:31251279-31251997 GCF_001194135.2 Octopus bimaculoides | reverse complement strand
GAGTGTTATACATTTTCGTTATTTTATCTATTTATATTTTTATTGTTGGAGCATCAAGTTGTCCCTCACCTAAGTACAGATGATAAATCGCACGCACTCACACACACACACACACACACACACACACACACACAGAGGCGCGCGCATGCTCACACACACACGTACGCACGCACGCACGCACGCACGCACACAGAAATATTTGTAGGATCAGTCTGACAACCACTGGCCGAATCTGTTTATCAAACGAAAGCATGTCAAATTAATCCCACTTTATCCGGAGACTCGCTGTCTCAGTGTCCTTTAGCTTTACTTATCTCAGTCATTGGACTGCGGTCATGCTGGGGCATCGCCTTGAAGGGATTAATCGAGCAAATCGACGCCAGTAATTATTCTATCAGTCTCTTTGCCAAACTGCTAAGTTACGTGAACAAACCGGCGCAGGAGTGGCTGCGTGGTAAGTAGCTGGCTTACCAACCACATGGTTCCGGGTTCAGTCCCACTGCGTGATACTTTGGGCAAGTGTCTTCTACTATAGCCTCGCGCCGACCAAAGCCTTGTGAGTGGATTTGGTAGACGGAAACTGAAAGAAGCCCGTCGTATATATGTATATATATATGTATGTGTGTGTATATGTTTGCGTGTCTGTGTTTGTACCCCAACATCGCTTGACAACCGATGCTGGTGCGTTTACGTCCTCGTAACCTAGCGGTTCGGCAAA
>NC_068987.1:31249633-31250588 GCF_001194135.2 Octopus bimaculoides | reverse complement strand
TCTTTTACTTGTTTCAGTCATTTAACTACGGCCATGCTGGAGCACCACCTTCAAGGGCTTTAGTCGAACATATCGACCCCAGTACTTATTATTTTTTTTTTTTGCAAGCCTGCTACTTATTCTATCAGTATCTTTTGCCGAACTTCTAATTTAAAGGATGTAAACACACCAACACTGGTTGTCAAGCGTGTGTGTCTTCGTGCCGGTGTTTGTCCCCCACCACCGACATAAAGACACACACACACACACACACACATATATATATATATATATATACATATATATATACGACGGGTTTCCACACAGTTTCCGTCCTCCAAATTCTCACACAAAGCATTGGCCGGTTCAGGGTTATAACAGGAGTCACTTGTCCAATGGGCTATGCTGGGGGACTGAGCCTAGAACCATGTGTTTGTGAAGCGACCTGCTTAACCATACACTGGAATACCTTTTAGCCCCTTGTGGGGCATAGGGCCGGATTCCCAGTTTCCATGGCGTATGTGTTCCCTACTAGCTGGACGGGACGCCAGTCCATCGCAGCTCTTTATCAAGAAAGAGGAAGAAAGAGTGAGAAAGAGTTGGGGCGAAAGAGTACAACAGAGGTCGCCACCACCCCCTGCCGGCGCCTCGTGGTGCTTTAGGCATTTTCGCTCAATAAACACATACAACGCCCGGTCTGCGAGTCGAAACCGCGATCCTCCGACCGCGAGTCCGCTGCCCTAACCACTGGGCCATTGCGCCTCCACCTTAACCCTCTTTTTTTTTTTTAAATCTCAGTCATTGGACTGCGGCCATGCTGGGACACCGTGTTGAAGCACTTTTAGTTGAGTGAATCAACCCCAGTACTTATTATTTTAAGCCTGGTACTTATTCTATCGGACTCTTTTAGCCGAACCGTTATGGTTACGAGGACATAAACAAACCCACACCGGCTGTCAAGCAGTGATGAGAGACA
>NC_068987.1:31241892-31248680 GCF_001194135.2 Octopus bimaculoides | reverse complement strand
TATATATATATATATATATGTATGTATGTATATATATATACGACGGGTTTCCTTCAGTTTCCGTTTTCCAAATCCAACTCACAAGGCTTTGGTCGGCCCGAGGCTATCGTAGAAGATACTTGTCCAAGGTGAACTCGAACCATATAGTTGGAAAGCAAACTCAATGCTACACAGCCATGCCTGCGCTTATGAATCTGTTTAAATAAATGGTAACATTGACGCTAAATAACACAAGTACTAAGACTATTATGTGTTATAAATTCCCAATAACAGCGTTTAAGTTCGATTACGAAATTATTTTCCCTTGTTTAATTTCATGCAGTTCCATTTCGTATATTTTTACTACCATTTCCGTCAGGATACATTTTTTTTATTGAATAAGAAAGCAGAAAGGTTAGTAATTTCTAATCTTTTCACGTTCTCTCCCAGATTGGCAAGATCGTTGTTTGTAATATTGAGACATGGGGTTGGGGGTGGAATTGATGTTTCTTCAAATCAAGTATTGGCTTCAAAATTTGGCACAAGGCCAGCAAGTTCGTAGAAGTGGGTAAGTCGATTACATCAGCCCCAGTGTTTAAGTGGTACTTGTTTAATCGACCCCGCAATGATGAAAGGCAAAAACGACCCAGGCAGAATTTCAACTCGGAATGAAGAACAAACGGAAAACCGCAAAGCATTTAATCTGGCGTGCTGACGATTCTGCCAGTTCGCCGCCATCTTCAAATTAAGTATTACAAAAGAAATCAAAGCGGTCATTTCCGTTCTTCGATAGAGCTAAAGAAAGGATAACTGAGGCAAGAAGTTCAACCTATTGCTCTATCCAGAAATTATTGTCGATGTTTCTTCTTATACCTTAATCAGAAGAGCCTAATGGTCTTGAATGACGTCCGAGATTGTTGAGAAGAGACAAATTAACTTTAGCAGAATTAACTCTGCTAAAAGAATCCAAGAGTTAGGTTGTTGTTGTTGTTGTTGTCACTCCGTCGAGGGTTCCATTTAATCTGATCAACAGAACAGCCTGCTCGTGAAATTAACGTGCAAGTGGCTGAGCACTCCACAGACACGTATACCCTTAACGTTGTTCTCGGGGACATTCAGAGTGACACAGTGTGACAAGGCTGACCCTTTGAATTACAGGCACAACAGAAACAGGAAGTAAGAGAAAGTTGTGGTGGAAGAGTACAACAGGGTTCGCCACCATCCCCTGCCGGAGCCTCGTGGAGCCTTAGGCGTTTTCGCTCAATAAACACTCACAACGCCCGGTCTGGGAATCGAAACCGCGACCCTATGATCGCGAGTCCGCTGCCCTAACCACTGGGCCATTGCACTTCCACCCAAGAGTTAGGTAGGCAGCAGTGTTAAACCGAGCGTCAGACTGCGTCTACACCTCTGAAATAGGTAGAGTCCATTCGAGGAAATCCACAAAGTTTTCATCGTACTCAAGCGATCGGTCAAGCTCAATCTATGTTAAAAGACACTTGTGAAAAATACGAAATTATGAAATGGACGCCCAAAACGACGTAATATGCAAATGAACTTCGTAACCACTCAGCTGTACTTGCACCTAAGTTGGCCAGAGAAGAGAAAAGAAAGAAAAAAAACCCAGTTGTAAAAGTGGATTTAATTGACTCAACCTTTCCACAAGATGTATGATCTTGTGGTTGTCTCAGATATTAATATATTACCAGACGAGAAAGCGGCGAATTGGCAGAATTATGAGGGTACTTGACGATACTTTGGGGGTACTTAGCAACATCCGTTCTCGTTCTAAGTCCATGTTCTTCTGGGTTCAAGTTTGTTCTTGCTTCTTCCAAGGCCTGCCAGCTAAGTACCAGTCATGTACTAGGTCACTTCCAGCTCACGTGCACCCTTCTATTATTTCTTTCGATTAATACTATAAAGCAATAAAGTTGTGAAACTCATATGTTTATCATCAAGTCATCATCTTATTATATTCAGATATTTACACAGATAAACTAAAAATTTCCTTTAGAGCGAAACTAAATGATAAAAATATATGATTTTATCTATACGTGGACTTGGACAATCAGCAGATGCTTGTTTCTCAGCCCATGCTATCACAAGAGCTACGCGCATGTTTTATTCAACAATTAGAAAAATACTGAAAAATTAAGCTAGCTCATCAATCCATATTTGTTGATAGATAATTATCGCCTTCAATTAATTGTGTGATTTAAAAGCAAAAATTTTCAGCATATCAATTATAACAGACTTAATAATGCATTTAGCAGACTTATAATGCATTATAAGTCTTTTTTTTATTTATAACGTCCATACAGTTCTGCATATTAATCCGTAGATACAATGATTTTCAAGAACTGTGCTATTTAAAAAAAGAAAAATTGTTCCACTTTCTAACAAGTCTCAAGTATAAGTACGTGATAATAATAATAATAACAACAACAACAACAACAACAACATTAATAATAATAATAATAATAATAATTGTTTAAGGTGGTGAGCTGGCAGAAACGTTTCACGCCGAGCGAAATGCTTACCGGTATTTCGTCTGTCTTTACGTTCTGAGTTCTAATTCCGCCGAGGTCGACTTTGCTTTTCATCTGTTCTGGGTCGATAAATTAAGTACCAGTTGCTTACTGGGGTCGGTCTAATCGGCTGGCTCCCTCCACAAAAAATTTCGGGCCTTGTGCTTAGAGTAGAAAAGAATAATAATAATTATTTCTAGTATAAGCAACATCCCGAAATTTTTGATGGGTGGCATTGGATGATTAAATTTATCTCAATATTTTATTAGTACTTTATTTTATTGACCCCAGAAAGGCAATGCTGATCGCGATGGGATTTGAAATCAGAACTTAAAGAGCTGGAACAAACCTCACAAGTAAATTTGTGCGAATTTTGTGTTGAGATGTGTGATCTGAAATTTGTGTATGAATTGGGTTGTGCTTGTGACGGTGGTGTCTGTGATAGTGGTAGTGGTGATGTAGTAATGGGGATGATGTTGTTGTTGACGGTGGTGGTATGGCTGCTGTTGGGGAAGGCATTTGAGAACTTGTTTTCGATGGTGTCTCCCACCTCGGGTCATACCATTTGTTGTTGACAATTGTTAACTATCATTTGTTGTTGACGATTGCCCCTGACAATTTCCGATGGTCTAACTTTCTAATCCGGTCTCTGACTGCTTGACGCGGTCTCTAAATGCTTGAAACCTTCAGCTTCCGATATCCGAGGCCTTGCCCATGGGCCCTAAGTCGACTGAAAAGTTTACAAATTTGTGGTCTGAGTTGCCGACAACTTTGGATTGTGTACAACTTACGTTACTTCTATCTACAGTCCTATAAATTAATCTATTCGTATAAGATCTTAATATTATTATTGCTGTTTGTCCAATAATAACAATAATAATAATAATAATAATAATAAAAGGATAAAATTCCTAACTTCTGGTTGAATACCTTCCCAGAGAGCCATGAACTGCTAACAAAACTTTACAATAATGTTTTGCAGCAACCTAGTATGATTCCCTCTTGGCTAGTTAATGATGTAACATTCCTACTTCCAAAAAAATGAAGAAACAAATGAACCAAAATATTATAGACCCATAACCTGCTTAACAATAATGTATAAAATGTTAATATCTGTCTTGACTGAATATACCCATAAAAATATCTAGAACATTTGGGAAGCACTAATTCTACTATAATACTCCCATCATTAACAAATGGCCGCACGTCTTGCTAGATATGGGAACCAAATCCTTTTCCAATCACATTCTACTGTTTTAGAGCTGTTGAATTTATATTCATATACCTATTTTTGGAATACATATATATATATATATATATGCAAGTGGCTGAGCTCTCCATGGACACGTATACCCTTAATGTAGTTTTCAAAGTGTGACAATGGACTGGCCAAATGTGAAATAAAGTGTCTTGCTCAAGGGCACAACGCGTCGCCGGGAATTGAACTCACGACCTTACGATCGTGAGCCGACTGCCCTAACCACTGAGCCACGCGCCTTCATACTCAATATATATATATTGAGCAAGACACTTTATTTCACGTTTGTCCAGTCCATTGTCACACTTTGAAAACTACATTAAGGGTATACGTGTCCGTGGAGTGGTCAGCCACTTGCATGTTAATTTCACGAGTAGGCTAGTCCGTTGATCGGATCAACTGGAAGAACCATCGTCGTAACCGACGGAGTGACAGTGCCAGTATATATATATATATATATATATATATATATATAGTAACTTTACATTAAGGAATGGAACTTACTATTTCATGTAAGTCAGTCTACCTCATGGTCCCAGCAGACAAAATGGAAAAGACAATGTATCCGGAGGATAGTGGAGGAGATGCGCCGGGACAGCCACTCTGACTCACGGGGTTTGCACTTGCGGACAACCATCTCCGCCCCCGATAGGGGCGAACAGGGATATGGTCCGGAGGCCGAAAACGCCGGAGGCCGAAAGCGCCGGAGGTCTTCACTACCAAAGAAATCGACCCTGAACCTGTCTGAAAGGACAATTTGGATGTTGTACTTCTAGATACACTCACAATGTCCAGGATAAAGACGCGAGGCTCACGACTTGAACGTTTTTGTTCATACTTGGGCTCAACTGGCCCCGACCTAAGCAACAAAGCAACAGCAACAACAACAACTATAATACTAGCTAAAAGTCATACAAGCTCTGGTGGCACATTAAAAGAAAGATAAGAAATCAGTGTGAGTGTGAGTGTGATAGTGAGTCCCACAATCTCTTGAGACGTAATGGCACAAGGCCTTGTGTCTGTGTAGTGGAGTTCATTCTTCCTTAAGGTTTAAACTCAACACCATTAGCACACGATATCCTCGCCAGATTCACAACTCTGCGCTAGCTTTTAACTATAGGGATCAGCACGATTTTGTATTACAGCCATGAAAGGGCTTAGTGCACGAGAAATCACAGTAGTAGTAGTAGTAGTAGTAGTAAGTTAGTCATTGTTGTTGGAGAAATGGGGACAGTAGTCCACCTTAAATCTGTTACAACAATTGACAAATTAAGTTGTCCCCTATTGAGGTTGGCCTGCAGAACATAATTTAATTGCATTGAACCTTGTCTAATTGACAAATAGGCAAAAACTATTGTTGTTGTTGTTGTTGCTGCTCTTCTTCTTCTTCTTCTTCTTCTTCTTCTTCTTCTTCTTCCTTATGCTCCTGTGGCTAATAAAAAAAATTGTTATTGTTGTTGTCGCTGTTGTTGTTTTTGTTTAAAGCGGCGAGCTGGCAGAATCGTTAGCATGTTGGACGAAATGCTAAGTAGCATTCCGTCCGTCTTTATGATCTGAGTTCAAATTCCGCCGAGGTCAACTTCACTTTTCATCTTTTCGGGGTCGATAAAATAAGTACTAGTTGAGTACTACGGGTCAATATAATCGACTTACCCACTCCTCCGAAACAGCTGGCCTCGTGCCAAAATTTGAAATCATTATTTCTCAAATCATTGTAGGCTATAAAGTACGGAGGAGAAAAGAGCAGTTGCTACAGTACACTTGGTGTACAGGATGACTCGGAAACTGGGGGATCCTTGGTCGTCCCTATGTCACACGTCTCACCACCATTGGGGAAATTTTTCGTTGTAAATCGCTTGTTATTTGTTATAATTTTTATTGTTTTCACATATTTAGCTAAGCAAGTATAAAGATCTTGAAATAGAAATTGGCAAAATGCGGAACTTGAAAACTAAAACAATACCTGTTGTCATAGGTGCTCTAGGAATTGTAGCAAAAGGGGCCGATTGCTACGTAGCTCAGACACCAGGAAACCTCAAAAAGGTAGAAATTCAAAAGATAGTACTCATGGGAATTACCCATATCCTACATAAAATACTGTCTATGTAATTTTAAATTTTAAAACAAACTCGTAATTTTCTTATGTTTTCTTAAACACTCTCTAGAACAATACTGCATACAAAACCAAATATCTGACACCCTAGCCATAACACCAACATGAATTTCTAACTCGCTACCTTTTGTCTTAAGTTTGTTTTCTTTTTGCCATTAAATTAAACATACGGGCCGATGATGATCAAAATCTATCTGACTTATTTAAGATATATATGCACCGTTTAACAGCACCACATGGTCCATGAGTGTCCTTAGTTGATTACAGCAATCTATTGCTAGCATTCAGTCCAAATCTCCGGCCTGAGGATATCATCTCTCACTAGTTTCAGAGGCTTTTTAACCCTTTAGAATTCAGATTATTCTGTCAAATGTAATGCTTATTTACTCTTTTACTCTTTTACTCTTTTACTTGTTTCAGTCATTTGACTGCGGCCATGCTGGAGCACCGCCGTTAGTCGAGCAATTCGACCCCAAGACTTATTCTTTGTAAGCCTAGTACTTATTCTATCGGTGTCTTCTGCCGAACCGCTAAGTTACGGGGACGTAAACACACCACCATTGGTTGTCAAGCGATGTTGGGGGGGGGGACAAACACAGACACACAAACATATACACACACATATATATATATATGTATATATATACATACACATATGTATATATATATATACATATATATATGTATATATATATACATATATACGACGGGCTTCTTTCAGTTTCCATCTACCAAATCCATTCACAAGGCTTTGGTCGGCCCGAGGCTATAGTAGAAGACACTTGCCCAAGGTGCCACGCAGTGGGAATGAACCCGGAACTATGTGGTTGGTAAGCAAGCTACTTACCACTCAGCCACTCCTCATAAATTATCTCACAGTTACGAGATTTCGATGATGTAGTAGTTCCTT
>NC_068987.1:31238577-31241282 GCF_001194135.2 Octopus bimaculoides | reverse complement strand
CGTAATATATTTGGTGTTCTGCTTGGCTGATAGAAAGATTAGTCGACTCAGCAACTCAGAGCTACCTTACTTTCTACTTTCTCTAATTTTCTTTTTTATGTTCGCATGTGTGCGCGCGCACGCGTGAGTATATATGCGTGTGTGTGTGAATAAGTGTGTGAGTGTGTGTATGTGCATGTGTGTATATGCGTGTATGTATGCATGTATATATACAGGGTATCACCAAAAAATGTATACACACTTTAATAGCTGACAACTCAATTTTCATTTCTTTTTAGATTTAACCCATTAGAAATAATCCTTTCTAATTTTGGCACGAGACCAGGTCTTTTGAGGAAAGGGATAGTCGATTACATCGACCCCAGTACTTTACTGGTACTATATTTTATTGACCCCGAAAGGATGAAAGGCAAAGTCAACCTCAACATGTAATGGCTCGGGAGATATGCTTCTAAGTATTTCCTTCTACTTTCTAACTCAGCTAGTTTACGCCTTTAACCCAATTAAAATGATAAAGAGGACCATAATAAGCTTTGAACTAAGAAAATTTCTCCTGAAGTGCTAGTGGAAGTTTGAAAACGCAGTCAAAGTGCAAAGACAGGTTATGAGGGAGCTTCAAGAAGATCCACACTAGCGACTTACTGTCACTCGAATTAGAGATAAGGTTGATGCAGTTGGAACTATTCTGAATGTCCACAAGAAATATTCCGGAAGAGTGCGAACATCGACCAGCTCCACAAAGCAAGAAACGTATTGCAAGAGTTCAAGAAAATCTGTACGGCAAGGGATTTGTGAGAGAGGAATTTCAAAATCAAGCGTCCATCAAGCTATCCTTGGATAAGTTAAATTCCGAGAACAGCCCATGCTTTCAATGAAGATAATCCGGCGGAAGAATGACATTTTGAGAGTGGTACTTGGCAAGATGTGTAGAAGGTACATACTTTCCAGTAAGAGTGCTTAGCCTGGAAAGTTACATTTAAATTAAGTGGCTTGATAAACCCGCCACAATTGCACGTACTGGGGATCTGAGAATGTGCATATTACGGAGGAACATCATGTTAATTTACCAAAATTTGCAGTATGGTGCAGCTTGAACTTGCTGTAACAGTCTGTCATGCCAAGCATTCAAGAAGACTTTGAAGACAGACGTGGATCACCCCGACACTACCAGAGTAGTTTAAGGAAGATGCTAATGAAATTTGCCAAGGAGATGGATAAGAGCACACCACTAGACATTCTTTATGGGTACTTATAAGATAAAGTTTATCATACAAAACCGGCAACAATGGATGAATTGAGGGCAGCTATTGAAGAAGATGCACTAATACTGACTGAAATGTTTCTCAATGTTTGCGATTTTATTACCTTGTATTATCACCAGTATCTGGAGTAGGACGCTTGTTAGTTTGGAAAGTGACGTTCATGCAAAAATAGAATTAAATTCTATCTGTAGATTCGACAAAAGTTTGAAAATGAAATGCATTTTTATAATTACTGACAATATATGCATTCAACGTCTGTATACATTTTTGGGACACCCTACATATATGTATGTAATGGTGTATGCGTATGCGTATCTCTGTGTGCGTGTGTACATTCTTTCATTCTTTTATTTGTTTACTTGTTTCTGTCATTGGACTGCATCCATGCTGGAGCACCGACTTGACCTCAGGACTTATTTCTTAAGCCTAGTACTTATTCTAGCGGTCGCTTTTACGGGGACGTAAACACACTAGCCCCGGTTATCAAACAGTGACGGGAGGACAGACACAAACACGCACACACATACGATGGGCTTCTTTAAGTTTCCGTCTGCCAAATCTACTCACACGGCTTTGGTTGGCCCGAGGTTATACTAGAAAACACTTGCCCAAGGTGCCACGTGGTGGGACAGAACCTGCAACCATGTGGTTGGAAAGCAAGCTTCTTGCCACACAGTCACTCCGATTACATATAACATGTGTGTGTGTGTGCACGTGTGCGTGTGTGTGTAATCATATATACAAGAAAAATAAGAAAAACAACACATTTAATATCTAAATCACTTGTATTTTAAATATTAATTTTATCCTTTAAATATTAATATTGTATTACCTTCAGTTCTTCTCTCTAATATATTTGCTTTGTATACATTACAGCCGAACAAGTGATACGTTACAGCCGAACAAGTACATGCGATGCAGCTGAAAATGTCAGTATACAATACGCAATACATTTTGAATTTCTAAACACTGGAACGTACTCTAATCTATTGAGCTTTATATTACTAGTTAAACGTCATGCGTAGTATATTACACATTATAACAAGAACTGCATATAATATATATATACAGAGAGAGAGGGGGAGAGGGGGGGAGAAGGGAGCAGCGACTTCTCCTCATAAATACTTATCGGACACAGAATGTGTGTAGTTAGCCAGCTGGAGGAGATGTCTTCCTGGGGCTATAAACATCAGTAGCACTGTCCTGTGTAGGACGCCACACTTAGTTGGCAAATATATGTTACGGTTCCGTATTGCTGCTGTGTATATCTCGGAAGAAAAATATATAGTAATTTGCGAGTAGAATGAGTTTCCATCACTAGCTGGTGATTAACACATGCTAATGACGGGTAACCACCCAGAAACTCGAGTCCGTGTATCATGTAAGGCTAAAGATGGGAGCGATGACCGTCGTTAGCCAGCTGGAGGAGATATCTTCCTGGGG
>NC_068987.1:31234181-31235918 GCF_001194135.2 Octopus bimaculoides | reverse complement strand
TATATTCGACGGGTTTCTTTCAGTTTCTGTCTGCCAAATCCACTCACAAGGCTTTGGGTGGCCCGAGGTTATAGAAGTCTGTTGCCCAAGGTGCCACGCAGTGGGACCCAACATGGTATCATGTGGTTGAGAAGCAAGCTTCTTGTCACACAGTCACGCCTGCACCTTAGATTCATGTTATGTATGTATGTATGTATGTATGTATGTATGTATGTATGTATGTATATATGTATGTATGCATACGTATTTATGGATGCCGTCCTCTCTATAGCAGCGTAGAAGTGTGATGGCATTCTCGAAGAGAATCAACTAGCTACTCTAAGATTAACTGTATGAGCTCCATAGGTAACTTACATGGCTTGGCTCTACTATTTGGTGTCATTGTCGGTTCGAGAAAAATTCTACAGGCACGGAATTGTCGTCAACCGACCCTATCTGAGATGTGTATAGAATGACAAAACAGTTCTTCATGTACTTGCCCCTGTGCCGGTCCATTGCTCATTTATGGAGTTTTAACGAAGAGTTTCATCAAATTTAGGATGGGAGATGAGAGCAGTGTGGTGTTACGTTCCAGGGAATTTACAAAAAGGTGGGATGGAGTAACGAGAATTGCGTGAGGGAATGGGCCAACTCACGGTTTGCAAGAATGTGAGTGAACACTTAACCTTGGCTGTCAGATGAATCCCGGATCGATATGGTCCTTTGATTATTCGTAGACAGTTTTTGTTTCTCTTATTAAAGATCTTCTAGTAAATACGGTAAACTCACTCTTGTCTGGTACTCAAATAACTTTCAAACATAAATAACTTTCAAACATAAATAATAGAATAATGGAACCTAAGCTTTGTTATAATTCCTCCTTCAAATACAGATGGAAATTGTAACGGGGGTATTCAAAGAGCAAAATCGGTAGAACGTCGAACGAAAGAATTTGCAAATTTTACTCAGGTCTTTTAGATACTGGGTTCAAATTCCATTTTTATCTATTTGGCCCTCAGATGTCAGTAAAATATTTTTTTCCATTTGAATATTGAAAGCGATATAATTAACTATTATTCACCGCTCGAAATAATACATCAACAGAGCCATCACCCATTGATGGATACTTCTGACATCTTGGAATCCCAATGATCTAACTAAATTTATCCGACCTCGTACACGGGATAAAATCTCATGAAGTGGTAGGAAAGTTATAGGAGACGTTAGGCGAAAAATCAGATCATTTCGTGTCTTCAGTCAGAATATAAGACAGACCAGCGAGGTGGGAGCGGAATGTGTGAACTGTGTGAAAAAACAGCATAAGGATGTTGTATTCCAACGGCGACAAAAAAAAAAATGAAAGGACTGCTATCGGAGAGAATATGATATTAAAATATGGCATTAAAAATATGTTGAAGCCTAGAACAAAGAAATATTTTACATTTTGACTGGAACCATCTGTTTTCCAGCCAGTCTGATGATGTGTCTATATTTTTCATAAGAACTGAGAAAAACAGAAGAAAAAAAAACAGAAAAGAAAAAAAATAAACAAGAAAAAGATGAAAAATAATATTTTCGTTATACGGCCAGATCTAGAGATTAAATATTTTTAATTTTTGCTGCTGTTATATTTCTTGCCAAATTTTAGGAATCCAACATACCTACTATATATGTACATGCATACAAACATACATACATACATACATACATACATATATATATATATATATATATATATATATATATATATATATATAT
>NC_068987.1:31230226-31233699 GCF_001194135.2 Octopus bimaculoides | reverse complement strand
TACATTCACACACATTTACACATGTGTGGGGATGCGCGCACGCGTGTGCAACTGAGTGGACAAACGTAAGAAAAAGACACTCAACGCAGTAGGATTTATGCGTATTACTTAAAACTGTTTGATTCGGTTTCATTCGATTTAAAGTTTCGCAGGCCTCTAACAGAAGCCTGTCGCTTTCAGGCTATAGATTTGGTAATCGGGCTTCTGTGACGGGCCTGCGAAACTTTAAATCTCATAGAATCGAGTCAAGCCGCTTTAATATATATATATATAGCAAATAGTGAGGGGTTATCAATCTGGGAAAAATACTTCATAAGCCCTCAACTGGCACCCCAGGCTAAAAAATTAGTTAGATTAGTGAAGAACTCCAAGTAATCTTTTGGTAGGGTCCAAAATTATGGTTCATTATAATTCTATATTGTAAATCCGTGGATGGGCTCCATTCAAACTGATATTTACAGAATGATATACAAGAAACAAGTAAAAATAATGGTCAGTACATATAATTCCATTATTGAAGCAAATTTGGCTTACAGCTGTTTCCAGTAGTAATTATAGGTACATTAGTAGTCATTATAGGTTTACTCAATTGGTCAATTGATCATTTGAGATAAATTTAACGACCTCAGAAAATTATTTCCAGAAATAGCTCTGACGAAATTAGCATTGATTTTCTTAGGTCGTTCAATTTACCTCAATTGATCAATTAACCAATTGAGTAAACCTATCAGTAATTTTCCCCAAAAGACTACTGGAAACAGCTGTAAGCCAAATTTGCTCCAATAAAGGAATTATATGTAATAATGTGTGCGCGTATGTACACATTTCATGTACACCTCGTACTGCAGGGCATTCTTTGGAGCTTTGAACGATTTAAGTACCTTCCGACTGTATCGCTCCACTAGCGCTATATTACATATAAAATAATTTTTCTACTATAAATTTTTTGTTTTCTAGATATGGAATTGTGACCATGTAAATTTTGAAGTGCAATTTTTTCTGTTTATGGGGAAAATGAAAAAATAAGAGTGAATATTCATTTTATGAGTGCTGTGTATTAAGTCTATAAAATTGTGCATGAAATATATAAAGTATGTATATATAAAGTGCATTAAGTAATCATCGTATTCCAATTTCCTTCACTTTTCAATGACTAACAGATGAGCGACTATCTTTTGATCAGACAAAACACAAGCTACGCTTTCAGGTTTTTTGGATGAAGTTTTCAGGAATAACCCGATAAGTTTACAATTAATACCGTGAAATATTCACGGGTCCCGCTAGGACATACATAAAACTTTTCAGAAGTTTATCATTTAAGCATATATGAGCATGTCTAGATATGCAACTATATGCATGAGAATACAAACATAAAACAAAGCATAAAAATCTGCTTATATGCATACATAAAATACCCTGTTGATGTGGTTGAAATTCCAGTGAAGCCGCCTTTGATCAAGGTTATTAGCCGGCTCTTTCTCTATTGGCATCAAGTCTTGAAATAAAACTGAATAATGATATACATACATACACACACACATACGTACACACATACACAGAACGATAAGATAGTCAGACAGACTGACATAAGGACGGATAGACAAACAGATACTCAGGCAGACAGATAGATAGATAGACAGATAGACAGATAGATAGATAGACAGATAGATAGATAGATAGATAGATAGATAGATAGATAGATAGATAGATAGATAGATAGATAGATGCATTGTCCTAATAATCATCATAAACATCAACTGCAACAACATCACCATTATCATTCTTTCCGAACGCCGTTTGTCATCCAAGAATTTCTCTTATATCATCATTTCTATTGTCTTCATAACTTCCATAGTTTTCATAATCTAAAGACGTTCGCTAATTTTAAAAAAGAAAGCGCATGCGCGCACACGCTGAGAGAGAAAAAGAGAGAGAGAGAGAGGGGGAAGAGAAAGAGAGTGAGAAGAAGAGAGAGATCACAAATGTCAATGTAAAACTTCGTAATAATTCGAGCACTTCCTTCTCATCATCATTAATGGACAATGTAGTATTATTTAATCTCTCTCTCTCTCTCTCTCTTTTACTCTGTTTCTCTCCTCTCTATCTTTGTCCCTCTTTCTCTCCCCCTCTCTCTCTCTCTTTCACACGCACATACACACATATACTCAAACACACGCACGCGCGCGCACGCACACACACCCATACACACGTTATATACGTCAGGCTTCTTTCAGTTTTCACCTATCAAATCCTCATACATGACTCTGGTCAGCCAGAGGCTACAGTAGAGGACACTTGCCCAAGATACCCGACTTACCTGCAACTTACCGTGTGGTTGGGAAACAAACGTTTTACCACACAGCCACGCCTGCAGGTAGGTTATTATTAAAATCTACTGGCACGCAGAAGCTCGTCGTCGTATTGTTAATGTGCAGGAACCGTGGAACTTTAGTCAACAACTACTCTGGGGAAATATTGGACTGTCAGAGAAATACGTTAGTTTTTTTTTTGTTTTGAATTTTTTTGTCTCTTATTTTTTACTGCTTTCAGTCATTAGACTGCGACCTCGCTAGAACACCGCCTTGATGAATTTTTAGTTAAATGAGTCGACCTCAGTACTTGTCTTTTAAAGTTGGTACTTATTTTATCGGTCTCTTCGGTTGAACCGCTAAGTTAAGGAGACGTAAACAAACCAACACTGGTATCTTGGGCAAGTGTCCTCTACTGTAGCCTCTGGTCGACCAGAGTCATGTATGAGGATTTGATAGATGAAAACTGAAAGAAGCCTGACGTATATAACATGTGTATGGGTGTGTGCGTGCGCGCGCGCGTGTGTTTGAGTATATGTGTGTATGTGCGTGTGAAAGAGAGAGAGAGGGGGAGAGAAATAAGTAGATATTAAGACATACACACACACATATATGTGTAATCGTCTCTTTTTCCTAGGTGTTTATATTAATTATATATACATACATATATAATATAAATAATATATAAATATATGCATGTATACATGCATATATGTACATATATATGCATGTATACATGCATATATGTACATACCTACATATATATGTATATATACATTCATATATGGGTACGGGACATAAAAAAACGTAGATAAAATGAGAAACGAGAACATAAAAAACAAAAACAGAAAACGAACTTTTTTCGAACAACGAAAGAAAGAGAAACGAGACAGGTAACATAAAGAACATGTTTTTCATCAGTTTCCCCTGTTTTATCTACTCCGCGTTTTGAAGGTAGGGACAAGACGCGACTTCGTTAAAACAGTCTTTTCCGCAAAGCAAATTAAATAAAATCTGGGATTTTTTGCGGAGGGTGAAAGTGGTAACAAAAACAGGACAGTGAGAACAAAACGGTAAAAATAAACGGTGTGGGCTGTTAAGCCAAGACAATGTGAAGTGGTGAACGCTGGAAAAACGAGCTTTGAGAAGAGACAGGTAGAAGCA
>NC_068987.1:31229028-31229736 GCF_001194135.2 Octopus bimaculoides | reverse complement strand
CTGAACCTGGAGCAAACCTCTTACCACACAGCCATGCCTGTAGCTGCTTTTTTTTTCTATTTCTTTACCATTTTCTTTAATCTTTATTTTAAAAAGGCGATCAATAATATATTCTCCATCATTGCTCATGATTTCTTGCCAGCGTTCAGCAAGCGCCTGTGATGTCGAATTCCTCTTTCTTGAAGCGCGAAAACCATCCTAATGCTGTTCTGTCCGTAATAGCGTCTACTCCGTACACAGCAGAAATATCTCGAGCGGCTTTGACAGTTTGGAATCTTGGTTAAAAGCAAAGAGAAACAGGTGTCGAAAATGCACGTTTTTGTTGTTGTTGTTTTTTTATTTTTTATTTTTATTTTATTTCGCCATACGTCTGAAAAAATGTAAAATTTACTTGAATACAAAAAAACGCTGCAATAAAAGTTGCAGAGGAAGAATAGACTTACAAAAAAATCACCTAAAAGCTTTGATATAAGGATATTCTTCACGTTAATTCAAATAACATTGTAAAAAAAAAAAGAAAACGAACGAATTTATTTGACAACCCATATTTAACTGTTTCAGTATCCTCTCGACCTAATCATCTGCGCATAATCTATCTATCTCCCCTACACTCACCCACCCACACATACACACACACACATACACACACACGCACACACACGCACACACACACACACACACACGCACACACACACACACGCACACACA
>NC_068987.1:31226690-31229007 GCF_001194135.2 Octopus bimaculoides | reverse complement strand
AGAAAGAGACAGAGAAAGAGAAGGGAGCGAAAGGAGAGGAAGAGAAGGGAGCGAAAGGAAAGGAGGAGAGAGAGAGCTATTTTGTTTATCGGCAGATATTCGAGAATAGCGTCTTTCGAAGCGAGTCTTTGACTATGACTGACTCTGCCACCCGTCCATCCTTTTCCAGAGTCGATAAAATAAGATACTAGCCGTGCACTGGTGTCGACATAATAGATTATTCATACAACCATTAGAAACTGGCAGAATCGTTCGCACGTTCTGAGTTCAAATTCCGCTGAGGTCGACTTTGCCTTTCATCCTTTCGGGGTCGGTAAAATATATATTAATCGAGTAGTGGGCTCGATGTAATCGACTACCCTACTCCACACAGAATTTCAGGCCTTGTGCCTACAATAGAAAGTATTATTATTATTATTATTATTATTATTATTATTATTATTATTATTTAAGAAGATAAGGCGGCGAGCTGGCAGAATCGTTAGCACGCTGGACTGAATGCTTAGCGGCATTTCGCCCGTTGCTACGTTCTGAGTTCAAATTCCGCCGAGGTTGACTTTGCCTTTCATCCTTTCGGTGCTGATAAATTAAGTATCAGTGAAATCCTGGGGTCGATGTAATTGAGTTAATCCCTTCCCCTAAATTCGAGGCCTTGTGCTTCCAGTAGAAAGGATTATTATTATTATCATCATTATTATTATTCTTTTAGAAAATATTTGACAAAACTCAGATTGTACAAGAAGAAGAGGGAAGAAGAAGAACAACAATAACAACAATAAAAGAAAGAAAGAAAGAAAGAAAACTGTAAATAGCGCGTCTGCTTTTTAAGTTTTGCAAAGAGGACAACAGCTTCAACAACATCGGCATCAACACCAACAACAATAATAATGATAACGATGTTTAGCTTTCCATGGTATGTATAACAATATTGGCAACACACCATAATTCTTACAGAATTGTACTGAATAACAAAGTTTGGGATTATTAGTGGGTTTTAGAATTCTTGCCAAGAGCTAAAATGCAGCTGGATGGTGCGACAGGTGGCTTTTGGTAACCATATATATATATATATATATATATATATATATATTTCTCATTCTGTTAACCTTATGTATGTATGTATGTATGTATGTATGTATGTATGTATACACACGCACATGTATAAAGAATTGATGATGGTGGCGAAGAAAAATAAGAATTTCTTGAGAATGAAAGATGGAATTACAAGAGAGAAAAAGAACAAAACAAAACAAAGCAAAAAAAAAGAAAAGGAGTACTTTAAAGATAAAAAGAAAAAAGGAGAGAAAAAGAGAGAGAAAGAAAGAGTGAGAAGAAGAAAGAAAGTGAGAGAAGAAGAGAGAAAGAGAGAGAGAGAAAGAGGGAGCTTGGGAATAGAAGGTAGGAAAGGAAAAAGATATAGAGACACACACACAGAGCAAGAGTAAAAGGAATATGCGAACTGCAAAGCAACATCAATAACATCAACATCAACAGCATCGTCATCATCATCATCATCAACAACAACAACAACTACAACAGCAGCAACAACAACTATAACAACAACAACAGTAGCACACTAAAATGCATTAAAAACAAAAACGAAATAAAAGTTTATAACACGAACGAAACAGATAATAAAAAAGAATGTGCTGGTAGTAGTAGTAGTAGTAGTAGTAGCAGCAGCAGCAGCAGCAGTAGTAGTAGTGGTAGTAGTAGTAGTAGTAGTAGTAGTAGTAGTAGTAGTAGTGGTGGTGGTGGTGGTAGTTAAATGAGATATTACAATAAAAGCGGTTTCATTACACAATAAACAATAAAAGAACTGAATTAACAACGATTCTAATAATATGATAGCAAAGTTAATGTTTCCATGGCACATATGAATCTTGTATCTTTTACTTGTTTCAGTCGTTAGACTGCGGCCATGCTGGGGCACCACCCTGTAGAAATTTAGTCGAACAGATCTACCCCAGTGCTTATTGCTTTGTAAGCCTTGCACGTATTTCATTAGTCTCTTTTACCGAACCGCTAGATCACGGGGACGCATACATACCGACATCAGTTGTCAAACTGTGGTAGAGGACAAACACAAAGACGCCCTTCCCATTCGAAACGCCAGTGTTAGAATGGTGGCAGCTGATGAAGGAAATGTTCTCTATGGCCTGTGTGTTTTCTGTGCTCTGTTTATCATTTTGTCTACGTGTTGTTTGCAATGTCCTGTACCCAGATATGCATCTATACATACATATACAGGTAGATGTAAGTATGTACATACATGTACGTATATATGCATATATTCATTTATTATTATATATATATA
>NC_068987.1:31223413-31226021 GCF_001194135.2 Octopus bimaculoides | reverse complement strand
TATATATATATTTATAATTGCATGTTTCGCCTAATGTGATATTTCTATAAATATATTTTAGTTCTTTTGCACTGATTCTAACAAATATATTTAAAATAGACTCACAAACAAATATAGGCACACATGCGCACCAACATACGCGCACACCGACACTCAATCACGCATACATTCAGAACGCACACTACCATACACATGCAGAAACACAAACCTTGTACATCTAACACAATGTAGCTTTGATATCTTACATTGATGCAAGGTATGTAAGTTGTATTGGTGGCGAAAGAGATAACTAATTTGAACATTTTTATAACGCTAGTATTTATATTTACTTTTGTATTATCGTATTTTACGGCATACAAGTCCACATACTACATGGTGTAAACATGTAGTGTAAACATCCAAATGTCATAACTATCATTCCAAGTTCTGCTACTTTTCATATGAAATTTTTGGTCCTCCAAACTCGTCTTGTTGTATAAGTCGACCTGTCTTTTTTGGCTGCAATCCTTATTCTGAAAAATTCGACTTGTATACCGAAAAATTCATTAGATTATGTTTGGTCTGGATCAGTGGTTTTCCGCAGGGGTCCATGTAAGATTTTGTTGTTGAAGTTTATGCGCAATAAATTGGCTTTACAATGCACAAAATATTTTTTTAAAATTTATACAGTTCCTAATACATTTAATTATAAAAACATAATAGGATTTTTTATAGGCGCAGGAGTGACTGTGTGGTAAGTAGCTTGCTTACAAACCACATGGTTCTGGGTTCACTCCCACTGCGTGGCACCTTGGGCAAGTGTCTTCTACTATAGCCTCGGGCCGACCAAAGCCTTGTGAGTGGATTTGGTAAACGGAAACTGGAAGAAGCCCGTCGTATATGTATATATGTGTGTGTGTGTGTATATATATGTTTGTGTGTCTGTGTTTGTCCCCCCACCAATGTTTGACCACCGATGCTGGTGTGTTTACGTCCCCGTAACTTAGCGGTTCGGCAAAAAGAGACCGATAGAATAAGTACTAAGCTTACAAAGAATAAGCTCTGGGGTCGATTTGCTCGACTAAAGGCGGTGCTCCAGCATGGCCGCAGTCAAATGACTGAAACAAGTAAAAGAGTAAAAGAGTAAAACATCAAATGGCTATGGAGGTCCAGTTGAGTTAAATCGGAATCAAAGGGGTCCACATGCAAAAAGGGGTTGGGAATCCCTGATCTAGATGAAGAGATAGTGCCCATAGCTTGCTTAGCTCCAAACATCGTCACAACATTTTCAAATCCTGGAATTTTTGGTCTGCCAAAGTCGTTTTGGTGTATAAGTTGACCTACCTTTTTTTTTTCGGCTGTTAACTTTAGTCTGAAAAATTCGACTGATATACCAAAAAATTCGTAAGATTATGTTTGGTTTAGATCGGGAGTTCTCAACTGGGATCCATATAAAAATTTTCTTAAAATTTATGAGAAATAGTTTATGCTTCTACAATACACAAAATATTATTAATTTTTTATGCAATTCTTAATAATATCTGATAATAAAAATACAGTAGAATATCTTTTATACACATCGAATGACTATGGAGGTCCAGTAGAGTAAAACAAGAATCAAAGAGTTCCATAGGCAGAAAATGGTTGAAAATTACTGTTCTAGGATAATGCCCATAGCTTTCTTAGATCCATACATTGCCACTTTCTTTCAAAATCCTGCTGCCTTTCATATGGAATTTTTGGTCCTCCAAAGTCGTCTTAGTGTATAAATGGAACTACATTTTTGGCTGTAAATTTTAGTCTGAAAAATTCGATTTGCATACCGATAAATTCTTTAGATTATGTTTGGTCTAGATCAGGGGTTCTCACACATTTTTTACCCATGGACCACTTTCATCCCCATTTTATTTCAATGTTTAAAAATCCTATTGTATATTTATAATTAAATATTATTAGGAATTGTATAAAAATTGCTAAATTATTTTGTGTATTGTGGACTTATAACGAATTTATTGCACATAAACTTTACTGGTATGGAGTTCAGATTTTTCATGGCCCCTGAAAAATACCGTGGATCCCCAATTTACTATATTGCATCCGTGGACACCCAAAAATCTTATATGGACCCCGATTGAGAACCCCTGGTCTAGATTAAGGGACTGTGCCCATAGCTTTCTCAGCGCCTCAAAGACCGAAGAAAATGGTGTCGGATGATAACCTTGAATAGTTGCAACTTGACAGCTGCAGGGAAAAAGTATGAAGAGGAATCGAATTCAAAGAGGGATGAAATTCTGTGGAGTAAGAATGGCCTTAGTGCAAAGTGCTTGGTTGGGTGTCTGTTTTTAGCATAAGGTGAAAGCGTCGAATTCATATTGAAAGAACGATCTGAGCATACTGGGGTGGTTAAGTTTTGTTGTACTATTCTTTTTTTATAGTGTGCCTACATTAAAGACAATTACTATTACAGGGGGGGGGGGCAGAGAGGACGGACTCACAGAATCATTAATTTTAGCTGCAAACAAATTTTATTGACATCAATGTGTTCGTCATTGAATTAGCATTTGTAAAAATCAAGTGTGGAAAACAACATCCATCATGTGGTGTCCGTTTTCATTGAAGCATTTCTGAA
>NC_068987.1:31218540-31223403 GCF_001194135.2 Octopus bimaculoides | reverse complement strand
CTTTCTTCAAATCGTCCAATGTACCGGGCTTATGCGCATACACACGTGCCTTGAGGTTTCCCCACAAGAAATAATCACACATAGACAAATCAGGGGACTGAGGGGGCCAAGAAATGTCAGCAAACCTGGAAATGAGGCGATCACCGAAGAGAATGCGCAGAACGTCCATTGATGCTCTGGCTGTGTGGGCCGTCGCCCCATCCTGCTGAAACAACACGCGTCGAATAGGCATACGTTTTCGTCGTAATTCAAGCACAAAGTTGTTTATCATCTCGATGTAACTCTCGGAGTTCACAGTAACAGCGTTTCCGTTATTGTCTTCAAACAAGTAAGGACCAATGACGGCAGCTTTTCCAACACCACACCAGACCGTCACTTTGGGGCTGTGCAATGATCTTTCGTGCAGTTCTCTCGGATTTTCAAGAGCCCAATGACGATAGTTCTGTTGATTCACCATGTCATTGAGATGAAAATGAGCTTCATCACTCATTAACAAAATGAGGTTGCCATATGCATAGTCCCATGGTTTCAACTGTTGATCAAAGACCAATCTGTACGGGTGGAAATAAAGGTCTTTATGCAAAATACGCCTTACCGATCGATTACCGATGCCAAGTTCAGTGGAATGCCTCCGAGCAGAGCGATTCGGACACCGTATCAAAGCTTGTCTGACGCATTCCACATTTTCCGGAATCCATACCGTTCGTGGCGCCCTCATCTCCTATTCATTAGTGTACTTCGCGTACGAAGTGCATTCCCTTAACGTAAGATTGTGTTATGGGTGGGAACAGCATGATTTCGGTGAATGTTAAAGTGACGCCAAAACTTACGTTGAACTGCTGTGACAGACTCGTTATTCTTCACGTAACTGTCGTAGGCAAACAAGCGATCCTCTATCGTGCACAGCGCCATGGCTTCACCTGAAAAGAAAAACAAAATATTAAGACACCACGGACCGAATGGCACCTGGCGGACATATGTCTCCCCACCCACTGAGGTTGAGTAATAGCTATTTCAAAAACATCTGTCTTATCTGCCCCACCCCATATTATTAATTGTTAGAACGTTCGACAAAATGCCTTGCGATATTTGTTTAAGTTCTGAGTTCAAATCTTGCCGAGAGCAAATGGTATTGATTTAAACAATAAGCTCTCACCATTAAAATTTCAGAGAATGGATAGTACTTAGGAGATTTTATAGGTTCTCAACAGAAAGATAACGAAGACGTAGTTGATGAATGTTATGAAAACGTAGCCTTAGATTTTCCCGAAGCTGTGCTGGCGAGGAAATGTGTGCTAGTATATATATTATTATTTTAAAGAATTTAAAAAATTTCTTTCAAAATAATGACCATTTTGCGAGGCCTACGAGCAGGAAATAGAGGAAGGTATCTTCTCAGTGGAAGACTTTGTTTCAATGCTTATAACATTTTACCAATTGCTTGATTTATTGCCGAATGTTTGTGGTCACGTATTGTCATCGTGAAAGTGGATCGTTTCAGATTATTATTCGTTCGCTTCCCACTCATGGCTTCTCTAACCTTTCTGGGCGTTTCAATACACCTTTCCTGTATTCACAGTACCGCCAGAAGATCAAGGAGAATGACGCCCTTCTCATCCCCCAAAACAGTCACTATGACTTTCTATGCAGATCGCTGGCTCTTGAACTACCTAGACCTTCGAGAAGAGGTGTGACATTATTCAAAAGACTAAACCTTCGTTTCTAGATCGTAGTGATATGGCCACGTTTTATAACTTGTCACAAAATCGGGGCAGAAACAACCCCTGTCTTCTTTGGTTCCTAGTGCTTCCAGCAGATCAGAGCAATTTTCTATCCTTCTGCCATTCAAATCGCGTGTCAATTACCGAGTTACCCACTTTACACAATGCAACTTTTCGGTATTCACTTCGGATTTCACATTAAAGAAAATCAAGTGAAATAACACCCTTGTCATCCCACAGAACAGGCACTATGACATTTTGTACAGGTCACTGGTTGAGAAGAGATGTGACGCTATACTATAGATTAAATCTTTATTTCTAGATCGTAATGATATGGCCATATTTTATCCCCTGTTACAAGATCGCAACCTCCCACCAGTTTTCTTTGATTTCAAACGATTTCAACAGATCAAAGCAGACTTCTATCTTTCTCTCCTTCAAATCGGGTGTCATCTACCAATGTACTCCCTTTACACACCATTCCCGATACCCAAAGTCTTCAACTCATCTAGTGCATTGCATTTAGACCACTATCCAGTTGCGCAATAGACTCACTGTTTTTGTCTCATCTGTCCGCAAGAATCATTTCGTACACTCGCCGATGATTCGTGTCAGTGGCCTCAGTTAATGGTCTCCCATTGCATGGTTTGTCTTCAATGCAGGTTTCTTCTTTAAACTTTTTCCTCCACCTGTGCACATTCATCTTATCAAGGTACCATCTCAATAAACAACCAGTAGCCTTCTATGTGCGCCGAACAGAAAGCATTCTCCTTCACCTAGAACACAAAGACGCACGTTGTTTCTCCTTAGAACCTATTATTTGCAGTAAAAAAGAACAGAAAGAAGAATGACCCTACGGCAGTGGTTCTCAACCAGGGGCCATATGACCCTTAGGGATTCATATAAGATTTTGTTGCTAAAATTTTTGTGCAATAAATTGGTTATATACTTTTACATTACACAAAATATTTTACCAACTTTTTTTTTTATACAATTTATCATTTACTTATTTACTTATTTCAGTGGTGAAATTGCAACCATGCTGGGGCACCGCTTTGAAGAACTTTTAGTCGAATGAATCGACCACAGCACTTTTTTAAAACCTGGCACTTATTCTGTCGGTTTATTTTGCCGAAAAGCTAATTTACAGTGACGAAAACAGATCAACATTTGTTGGCAAATGGTGGTGGGGACAAACACACACACACACACACACACACACACACACACATACATACATACATATATATATACGACAAGCTTCTTTCAGTTACCATCAACCAAATCCACTCACAAAGCTTTAGTCAGTTCAAGGCTATAGTAGAAAATACTACCCCATGGTGCCATGCAGTGGGGTCCGGAAACATGAGCTTGGGAAGCAAGCTTCTTACCACACACTTTTAAAAATCGGGTGACTTTAAGGGATCACCCGAGTAAAATAGGAGCCAAAGGGGTCAATAAACAAAATGGTGGTTGAGAACCAAGGCTCTGGAGGAAGAGTTATTCTACCAATATGTCCGATTTGAGAGACCTAGATTAGTTAATAAAACAGTTATACCTATTTTTGCTTTACTTTTGGGCGTGTATGAGTGTGATTGTGTGTGCGTGCGCATGTGTATGCCTGTGTATGTGTCTATGTAAGTATACATGTATATGTGTAAATGTATCCACATGTACACACATACACACGCACACACACGCACACACACACACACACACATATGTAGAGAATATGCCCAGTGTGGAGCAAGGAGGACCAGAATTCAAGTGACTATTCAAAAACTGGATATAGTGGATTTGTTTGTTACCAGCAAAACCCCCTACAGGGGGCTCATCCACTTTGTGGGTCAAGTAACATACACACGCGTGCACACACATACATATATATGTATGTATGTGTGAGTAAGTATATTTATATAGATGTATATACATAGATACACACACACACACACACACACACACACACATACACACACACATACATATATGGGAGAATTTACGAAAAAAAAACAACAGACGAAAACAGGTGGTGTAAACAATAAATGGATGTATTAGTTTAACGCTCGTGAATAGAGAAAGTCTTTAACGTTTCGAGCCTACGCTCTTCAACTGAAAGGAACACAGAAAGAAACAAGGAAAGAAACAAGGAGAGAGAAAAAATGAGAAAAAAATATAAGGAGAAAGAACAACAAAAACAAGTGTAAGAGATATATTTATATGAAATTTTCATATAGAATCTACAAAATGTCTGCAGGCATTGTCGTTACACCTGTTTCGAATAATTAGTGAATTATTATGCTGGCAGGTGCAATACTGAAGCATGATTATTATTCATAAATATGAAAGCAAAGACAGAATCAACTAACACGAATTTTGATAGCAGAGCAACCACGTGCGACAGTCTCTTCAGAAGACGAAAGACGAGTGCATTTTCTTTCGCTGTTCTAGGAATTCCTACCTAATCGCCACCCTAAACACGAGTAAGATAATGAGATAATGCTTCAGTTCGCTGGTTACCTTTGCTGACTTCGTTAACACTAACCGCGAGAAAAGCATGAATGTAACAGCATCTCATTTCTTTTCCTTTCCTATAACGTTTCCCTAAACCTTTATATGACCTCTATTCCGAAAGGAATATAATTCTATACCATCTGCGCAAAAGTTTGCCTGTGTGTGTGAATGTTTTGAGCGAACGGTGTGCGTGTGTGTGTGTCTGTGTGTGTCTGTGTGTTCTTAGAAATGCGTACATATGTAAAGAGACGAGTCTGTATCTGTATGTAATTGTACGTACGTACATATGTATGTATGTATGTATGAATGTATGTATGTATGAATGTATGTATGTATGTATGTATATATGTTTGTATGTATGTATGTATGTATTTATGTAGTATGTATGTACGGATGTATGGCTATATACGTTTGTATACGCGATTGTCTTTATGTGTGTGTGTGCTTGAGTATATATATTTGAATGTGTGAGTGATTGTATGTATTCGTGTTTGTGAGCATAAGTGTGTGTTTTTTTTTTGTCTGTTTATCTGTGTGATTGACTGTCTGTGTGTTTGTATGTGAATGCGTGCGTAAGAGACAGAGAATAGAGAGAGAGAAGACAGAACGAGAGGAAGATGGGAGAGAGAGA
>NC_068987.1:31216549-31217620 GCF_001194135.2 Octopus bimaculoides | reverse complement strand
ATATATATGTGTGTGTGTGTGCACATACACACACACACATACGTATATGACATTGTGAACACAGTTTTCCATTCATAAACAAAAGCTCACGTACTGAGGCATCACATGACACTCTACTTCATCACACACAACACACTCACATCTCCGTACATACATGCACAAGCACATACATTCACACATATATTCAGACATATATACATATACAATTTTACACACTCACACATATATGCTTATACATACATAGTATGCATGCATATTCACAACACGTGCAACGATGCACACACACACACATACACACATACACACACAGGTACATACATATACACGAATATATACACACACATATCAGTATGGGGATGCTCTCTACATGGTCACTCACCTGCTAGAAATACCAACCAAATCTTTCTCAGAGCACACCCTACCGTCTTAATGAAGGCAAGACATTAAACAATAATGCAGTTCTAGATATATTAATTTCGAAAAAGACGAAATGGTCATGGCTGGAACGCCCTTCATCATAGATTTGTTTGATCAGGCTTGACCTAAGGCAAAATAACAACAACAACAACAACAGCATGACAAAGGAAGTATTTTGCGGTCGCCCTACACGCTAGAAATAGTAGCCAGGTTCTCCTCAAATCATACATTATTGTATTTAAAAAGGCATGACACATTGGCAAATGTGGTCTTAGATATTCTGAGTGCAAAAAAAAACAGAGCGAGGTGGCCACGGCTGGAATATATTTGAGCATGGATCTGTCTACTTAATGAAATGTGACCGGATGTAGTGCAACAAGACCAACAACAATAATCCCTTACCACACAACGCACAAACCAAAATGTATATATACAGAAACACACCCTCACATCCACACCCACACACCCTCTCACACACACACACAAACACATACACATATACTTAAACATGCATATACATAAACATTCATATATACACATCCATTCATATACATATACATACACATACATACTCCACATACACACATATATATATATACATACACATTCGTACATATATATATATATATATATATATATATATATATATATATA
>NC_068987.1:31213801-31216352 GCF_001194135.2 Octopus bimaculoides | reverse complement strand
TATATATATATATATATATATATGTGTGTGTGTATATTCACACATACATATATATACATAGATATATATATGTATGTATGTATATATATATATATATGTATATATATGTGTGTATAGACACACACACAGATATATCATGTTATATGTATGTGTGGATGTTAGGGTGGTATACGACGTACGACGGGATTCTTTCAGTTTCCGTCTACCAAATCCACTCCCAAGGTATTGATCGGCCTAGGGCTATGGTAGAAGACACTTGCCCAAGGTGTCACGCAATGAGTCTGGACCCAAGACCACATTACTAAGTAGTATCCTACACACACACACACACATACGCATGCACACGCACACACACGCGCACACACGCGCACTTCTTTGTCTTGTCCCATAAAACACTCCAAAGCACGCATCATGTAGTGAAACATACGCATATATACCTTCAGCAATACATCATACTACACATAATCTTCAGTATAATACATCTACACACACATTTATGCCATAACACATACGTATCACACGACATCTCATTTATATCTCATACGGCACACAAAAGCACATGCGCATGTATACACACACGTACGTATACAGACAGAAACATACTCCTATACAAATAACACAAACACATCACACAACACCACGTATAACGCACACACACATACACACATATATATATATACACATACACCATACAGCACAACTGCACGACTTAATTGCCACACAATATTACCACATATATATGCCACAGGACACATGGATATCGCATATCACATATCCCACAACGCAACAGCATATGCACCGCGCAACTATACCAAATACATACCACACAACTGCTTCGTCGGATATTCACTACACATTACAACCTCTTCATACACATACACAGACATACACACACGTATATTTACACACATCTACATCATTAGACGTATACCACACAACACTATTACACCATGTGATATCCACCACATAATACAACCGTATCAAATATACCACAATACAGTCACATCAAATAAACCGTACAACACAACCATATTAGACGTACACCACACAACACTATTACACCATGTGATATCCACCACATAACACAACCGCATCGAATATACCAGAATACAGTCACATCAAATAAACCGTACAACACAACTATATTAGACGTACACCACACAACACTAGTACACCATGTGATATCCACCACATAATACAACCGCATCAAATATACCACAATACAGTCACATCAAATAAACCGTACAACACAACCATATTAGACGTACACCACACAACATTAGTACACCATGTGATATCCACCACATAATACAACCGCATCGAATATACCACAATACAGTCACATCAAATAAACCGTACAACACAACCATATTATCGAATATACACCAAACAACAAAACCTCATTATAAATACCACACATCAAATAAACCGTATCACACCACCCACCGCTTATCCCATACAACATAACCGTATCATGAGATATACACCACACAATTAATTCACATCACATCTATGTCACACAACGCAACTACATGTATCGCATGTGTGCCACACAACACAGCTATAAATATCAAATATATCACAGGACACAGCTATACCACAAACACACAACGCAGTCACAAATCGGTCTCAATATACTGCGTCACATCAGTACAATAACAAGAATCAATCTACCCGTGGCCACCACATTCACTGTTTCTTTTTATCTTTTGGATAGTTTTCCGTAATGTGCTTGATGAGAACGAGATAGCTAACCACTAACGTAAAAACGCTCCCTTTCTTCTAGGGAAAGGAAACTGAGGGGCTGTCCATGACCCTCTCATAATACAGCTTAGATAATTCCGAAACCGAGAGAAAGAAAGAAAGAAAGAAAGAAAGAAAGAAAGAAAGAAAGAAAGAAGGAAGGAAAGAAAAAAAGAAAGAAAGATAGATAGATAGATAGATTGAAAATGAGGGGCGGGGAAAGAAGATTCGACCCAAGTACTCGACTGGTACTTTATTTATTGACTTCGGAAAGGCAAAGCTGACTTCGGCTGGATTTGAACCCCGTAGTACGCAAAGAGCCGGAGCAAAATCTGCAAAGCATTTTGTCCGGCGCCCTAACGCCTTCTTCTGCCAATCGATCCGCTCTTACGTCACATCACTTATCCATAACACCTCCATACCATACAACAAACTAAACCACATTAAGCATACCACACACCAACACACAAATATACATACATATATATATATGTATATGTATATATATATACAAGCACACATTAGCACGCACGTCACACAATAACCACATCTACGCACGTATCACACGCAAACACACACACACACATACACGCACACACTCTTTATACCATAATTCCACACTAGCACCCTACCACATTCACGCACCACACCATACCACATACCATGCCATACCACACAGAACACTATACCACATCCCGACCAACTGCGTAACACCACCGCCGCCACCACCGTCACAACCACCCAACCACCACCACCACCACCACCACTACCGCCGCCGCCGCCACCACCACCACCACTCACACGTAGA
>NC_068987.1:31211166-31211452 GCF_001194135.2 Octopus bimaculoides | reverse complement strand
ATATTATGCATATATAGACATACACGCGCGCACACACACACACACACACATATATATTATAAACACATATGGTTTATAGATAAGATAGACAGACAGATAGATAGATAGATAGATAGATAGATATGCATACATATACACATATATATGTATGTATGTATGGCTATATACACACATATACGCATACAAAAACAACTGCTTGTCAGTAAAAGCATGTAAGCTTATATATACGTGTTTGGGTGAGTGTATGTCTATCTGTATATATATATATATATATATATATATATAT
>NC_068987.1:31202554-31205824 GCF_001194135.2 Octopus bimaculoides | reverse complement strand
TTATTATTATTATTATTATTATTATTATTATTATTATTATTATTATTATTATTATTATTATTATCTTCTTTCAACTTTGTTTCTATTTCTTGCCGCGTGTCTTCCCAACACTTAGAGCAAAGAAACTCACTGTATACATTGGTAGGTTAGTAAAATAAACACACTAGAATGTTCATTTACAAAGTCATATGATAGAAAAAGAAGGGGAAGAAAGACAGAGAGAAAAGGGAAGGAAAAAAGAAAAAAAAGGAAAAATTGAAAATAAAAGAAAACAAAATAAAGGGGAAAAGAAAAGAAAATTCACAGCAACAACGCTCTTCTTGATACGTGTGACGTACCATTGAAGACAATCTTTTGCACTTCCTGCGTGGATGTTAAGTCAGTGATTATCCTTAAATAATTTCCAGTTCTTTCTTTGATCATTCCAAATGCTCCTACAATCACTGGTATTGTAACCATCTTGAGATGCTACATTTTTTTCAATTTCAATTAGCAAATCTTTATATTTTCTGAGCTTATCAAACTCTTTTGCCGAGATATTATGGTCACAAGGTATGTTCATGTCAATTAATAAACAGATTCTATTCTTTTGTCCTTTCACAACAATATCTGATTTATTAGCTTTGATGGTCCGGTCTGTATGTACATTTTCTCCCTCAGTTACAGCCTCCGAGTGGTGTTTGTACCATTTGTCAGTAGTTATGATTTTATAATGCCGATATATTATCCAGGGTTGGCCAACTCTGAAATGTGTTGATTTGTACCTTACATCCAGAGATTAGGTGTCCACTGTTTCAATCTCATCGTTGCACTATCAGCACTTTGAGTCTATTCCATTTTTCAACACATTGGCTTGGTAGTTCCGGGATCAATAAACTCTGATCTTGAGCAGTTAAGATAAAGCCTTCGCTCTCTGACTTTAACCCTGAGCTTCGTAGCCACTGATGGGTGTGCTTCTGGTCTACATCAACTTATTTGCTACGAGCCACATATTTGCTATGCAGAGGTTTTTGTTTCCACCTTTCAGCCAATTGTTCCAGTGCACATAGACCGCACCTTCCGCTGATATGGAAAGATGATATGGAAAGATGGCTCATCTGGAAAGGCAGCTTAGACCCCGTCACATGTCTAAATTCAAAGACTGAACTTTTCGGATCATATATACATGTGGCCAAATACTTGCTACATTTTTGGTCCCCCTGAGTTTACTGATAGGACTTGCTTTCTATTTTTGTGTCTATCTATAAGCTTTTTATCTCTCTATAATTATTACTTACACTTATATATTTCTTAATATTTTTTAATATTTTTACTGATAGGACCTGCTGATGGGACTGTACTGATAGGTTTCTATATTGTGTCTATGTATAAGCTTTTCCCCTTTTTTACTTGGATTTTATATTTTTATATTTTTTAATATTTCTAATTATTTTTATGGTTTTTACATAATTATAGGGTTAATGTTTTTGTATTTTTTCCACATATTTTTCTGTTTTCTCCCCTCCACCCTGTTTTTTCCTGTACGCCTATAGACACGTACAAGGAACTTTATATGTGCGTGCTTATGAGTGTGCGCGTGGATGCGTGCGTATGTAGATATATGCGTGCGTATATAGAGATATGTGCGTGCATATATGGATATATGCGTGCATGCGATAATATACGCAGTTTTAGACGCTTTTTGACCTTGTCACTACACAGTAATTTCCCTTTGATTTTAACGGTCATTTTTCACAGGAATTTTCAATGGCCAGATAACTGAAGAGATGTTGGCGTGGGCTCCCACCCTGGCATCCGAAACTCGGAGTTTTATCATGGCTACTGATTAAGTGTCACATATTTTTACAGATATATATATATATATATATATATATATATATGAGGTAAATGGCTTTTATATACATGAGGTAAATTGATGCATAAACGGTAAATTTGGATTTAGTGAAATATTGGCGTATACCGCATGCTGCACACAATACGAATTCTCGGCTACCTACACGTTCAAGTTTGAATTTTAATGTGATGATTCCATAAAATTAAAGCCAATAGGTACAGGAAATCAAGATACATATCACCGATAATAAAAATTGCTAAGTATATTTACAGAGAAAAATGCAAGAGAAAGATGAAGATATAAATAAGTATAACATAAGTTTAATAGCGGCTACAATTGGCTTAATAGCATTCCGTTTCGCACCACATTATACGTAGATAATTATGTTATTAATTTCACAAGAACTGTATAAGTTATAGATGCTCGAAATCGTAGAAATGTCATCGGCACCAAACACTTACTAATGTATTTATCATACAGGATATCATGCATGATAACTAGATTAATCGGTGTCTGAAGAGGATTGCATTCCTCATGATTTCAACCGTCTATAACTTATACAAGACTTGTATAATTTATCACCCATAATCATTTACGTGTAATGTAGTGTGAAACGGAATGCTATTTAAACAATTGTAATCGTTATTAAACTTATGTTATGCTGATATCCTAATCTTTCTCTTATATACACTGATACTGGCAGAAACATCGTCTACCGGGTGGTTTTCTGCTATTCGCTAAATCATACCAATTTGATTCCCAGCTTGTGTAATTTTGCTTCAATTATTGGACTGTGGCCATCCTGGAGTACCGCTCTGGAATCTTTAGTCAAACAAATTGACCATAGTACTTATTTTAAAGTCTGGTACTTATTTTATTGGTCTCTTTTGCCGAGCTGCTAATTTACATGACGCAAGAAAAAAACAACACCTGTTGTGAAGCGGCGCGGGAGCGAGACAAACACAAGTATTAAAAACACACATATGTAAATATGATGGGATTCCACACAGTTTCTGCACCCAAATTCATGCATAAGGCACTGATCAGTCCGGGGTTAAAGTAGAAGGCACTTGACCAAGGTACCGCGTGCTGTGGATGAATCCAGAAACACGAAGTTGTAATGCGAACTTCTTAACGACACAGCCGTGTCTACGCTGTGTGAAACTCGGTTTTGCTTGGTTCCATTATAATGCAATCATCATTTGCCTGCAGCTGGTTGCCTACAGTCGCCGAGTTTATTGAGCGAAGTACCTTTTGAAACGTTACCTGACGGGACACATCTGCGCCGAAGGATGCACAGTATTTCACCAGCGAGGGACTGAAGCCAGATAGGTCGAAACGATCGTTGTGAATAATAAAGAATATCGTGAATTCCATTTTCTGTTCTCTCATTTGATATATATATATATATATATATATATATATATATATATATA
>NC_068987.1:31196158-31201221 GCF_001194135.2 Octopus bimaculoides | reverse complement strand
GGGCCGACCAAAGCCTTGTGAGTGGATTTGGTAGACGGAAACTGAAAGAAGCCTGTCGTATATATGTATATGTATATATATGTCTGTGTGTGTGTTTGTGTGTCTGTGTTTGTCCCCCAACATCGCTTGACAACCGATGCTGGTGTGTTTACGTCCCCGTAACTTAGCGGTTCGGCAAAAGACGCCGATAGAATAAGTACTAAGCTTACAAAGAATAAGCCCTGAGATCAATTTGCTCGACTAAAGGAGGTGCTCCAGCATGGCCGCAGTCAAATGACTGAAACAAGTAAAAGAGTAAAAGAGAGTAAAAGAGAGTAATAGAGTAAGCTGAAACTCCATGTTACAATGGAACTTTTCTTCGAAACTATTTATAAATATTTAATGTAGTAATAAGGTATTGAGTAATCCTTCAATTAATGCTAAATTGTTTTTATACTTAATGACATAAAAACAAGCATTAATATAAATATATGTATACATACATATGCATACACATATACATGCATATATACTGTAGTGGCATATATATATATACTCAGCAGCGTGTGTGTATATATGTATGCATGTGTGTATATGTGTGTGTGTGTTTGTGTGTGTGTGTGTGTGTGTGTGTGTGTGCGTGTGTGTGTAATTTTATAGCAGCATGACAGCCAATTTATTACCCAATAGTTTCATGCCGAAAATGGAGATACAAATCCAGCAGTCTTCATATACGATGTGGGTTTTCGAACGAAGACAAATACAGTTTTAAAATCATTATTAGAGCTGTAAAAAGAGAGACAAAAAAAAAAACAGAATACAATTTGTTCACACGACAAAATATTGAATTTCTGATTGAAAAGTATATAACTTTGAACATCCAAGGACTCGAATGATGACAACAATAACAGAAACAAAGCGCATACACGCCTGTCGGCAAGCAAAGAGGTAAATGGAGAGTTCAAATTGAATGACAGAAAGAGCATTTCTAACTTTTTCCCTCACCCTTCTTTTGGTGGTGCTATCTCAAATTGTCGGGCTCTAGATATGAAATATCTGGCGGGGAAAATTTAAGCCTGGCGGAGCTACATTACAAGGGATGGTGCATCCTTAGTCCAGTCTCTTATCGAACAGCGAGAAAAATGAACATACCAAATGTATGCATCTGAAAAGTCACAGTGTGCCAAAAGAGCAATTGCAAGCAGCCTTGGACGTTGTGTAGAACAATGTCTCTTTTATGAGCCAATTTAGATACTAGGAGCTATATGCGTAATCTTCAAAACGAAAGACAAGACGAAAAGAAAAAAAAGAAAAGATCAAACCGATGGGTTCCACATCGGTCTAGAAGCTTATGTCACAATACATATAGAAGCACAGACTAAGGTTTACTGTAAAAGAAAGGTGTGAGACGTTGACTCGTGGATCAATGTTTTTTTTTTGTGGGTATTGGAGTACAGCACCGAAGTAACCGAAAACGACATGAAGCCGGTGAAGTCTATATGAATACATATAAGTCCTAATGACACGAAAGTCTAAAAAGCAGTTCTAGATTTGCATTCTGCTGTGGGAGCAGAAAGAAAAGCGAGGAAACAAGTGATGTATGAAAGAAACTCCAATATGTTCAGCAGCCTTTTCTGTTACAGCGACATTTTCTCACGATTGGATTGCTCGTTCGCAAAGCCATTTAAGATTGTATTGTCTGATGTGAATTGTTAGAAAAGACTCTGGGATTCAGTTTATTCCGTTCTTTCTCTGTTTCAATGCTATGGCTGAATGGCAATTGGATTTGGTCGCTGGAATCCCTTTCAAGAATTCCACTTTAAAGTGTGGGATAACAAACTCAACAACAGCATTGTCACGAGTCACACGCACACACACGCCTGTTGTTGGTTCGGCTCAGTTGTTGAGCGGTGGGCCAGACAAATGAGATGTTTTCAAGCAGGTATTGATCTGATTAACTAATGGCACTCTGGGAGTTATAGACAGAGTTTTTCTGAAATCACCTGCAAGAACAACGTGTGAGTATGTGTGAGTGTGTGTGAGTGTGTGTGGTGGTGGGGGGTATATATGTATGTGTGTACGTTGAATTTTTGCGGAGGATGTGTTTGTGTAAGTTCCGTGGAAAATGAAATGTACCCGATAAAAAGGAATACCTTGTAATAGTTATTCCACCCGAGTAGCACAGTCATTTTCTTCTACCATTTACCGTCAGAAATTCAGAGAACTAGTGACTGGTCGGTCCAGTGGTAACCTGTTCATAAAATAAATTCTTTTATCGTTTACATGTTTCACTCATTAGACTGCGGCCATGCTGGGGCAACGCCTTAAAGAATTTTAATCGAGCAACTCGACCCCGGTATTAATATTTAAAGCCTGGTATTTATTCTACCGGACTCTATGCCGAACAGGCAACTTACGAGAACGTAGACACACCAACACCGGTTATCAAGCGCTGTGGGAGGAAGACAAACACAAATATGCGCGCGTGCACGCGTGCACACACAACGGGGTTCTTTCCGTTTCCGTCTACCAAATCCACTCACAAGGCTTTAGTCGACCCGGGGCTAAAGTAGAAGACACTTGCCCAAGGTGCCACGTAGTGGGACTGAACCTGGAACCATATGGTTTGGAGGCAAACTTTACCGTACAGTCACGCCGGAGCCTATAATTATAATTTTAAAATATATGCCCGTCATACAAAACGACTATAACCCAGTAACAGGTACGCAACTTCCGCTACTATCTTTAGGTACACTTACAGTCAGTAGAGTTGACTGCAGTAACCTGAAATGAAGTGGCGTGCTCAAGGCTCTAACTCGTCGCAGTCAAAAAATTGAACCCACAATCTTATGATCGTGTTCTCAACATTTTAACAACAAGGCCACGTTCCTTCACGGGTGAAATGAGATGTAAAATAAAACAATAAAAACAGGCACTGCTGTCTAAAAAATCAACTGTACTCCCTTCCCAATAACTGACTACGAAAGGCGGCGAGCGGGCAGAAACGCTAGCACTCCGGGCGAAATGCTTACCGGTATTTCGTCTGTCTTTACGTTCTGAGTTCAAATATCACCGAGGTCGACTTTGCCTTTCATCCTTTCGGGGTCGATAAATTAAGTACCAGTTACGCACTGGGGTCGATGTAATCGACTTAATCCGTTCGTCTGTTCTTGTTTGTTCCCTCTATGTTTAGCCCCTTGTGGGCAATAACGAAATAGGTATTTCGTCTGTCTTTATGTTCTGAGTTCAAATATCACCGAGGTCGACTTTGCCTTTCATCCTTTCGGGGTCGATAAATTAAGCATCAGTTGCGTACTGGGGTCGATGTAATCGACTCATCCCCTCCCCTCCCCAAAATTTCGAGCCTTGTGCCTTGAGTAGAAAAGAATAACTGACCTTGAACTTAGCTTAGAAATTGTTGTTGTTTGGTTTTTAATGTATAAAATGTATGTCTTGAATTGTTATGTTAGTTTCTCAAACGTAATTTAATTATATTTGTTTTATTGTTGTTATAACAACATGGAGAAGTAGGGGAGAGAAGAGGAAGTGGAAGGTGGAGGAGGAACAGAATTTTAATTATTAAATATCTCTTTTCTTTATGGTGAAGACACATTGTTAATTATTGTGCGTTTTTGATTTCACGGTAGAATTACATTTCAAAATGGCTACAGCGATGATGGTAGGAGGTAATTCACATAACGGTGGTGGTTCATTTAGCAGTGGTAATAGTGGAAGATAATGGTCATAGCGGTAGTAGCTAAATTAAAATGGTGGCGGTAAGAGAATGACCGTAACGGTGGAAACAAATTTAACGGTGATGATGATGGGAGGTGATCACCATAACATCGTTGCTAATTTAACAGTGGTGGTGGTGGTGGGAGGTAAGGACCATCATGGTGATAACTAATTTAACTGCAGCGGTGGGAGGTGGAGATCACAACGATGTGGATATTTAATAGTGATTATGTTGGGAGAGGATTTCATGATACGATCGTGTCAGAGGTAACTATCTAATCAATCTAAGAAAGGAAAAGAATTCTTTGAGTGTCGGTAACAATAACGCAGATAGCAGCAATAACCTGAAATACTTAATCGAAATAACGAGTGCTCTTGCATGTCGTCGGTTGACATGCCAGAAATAGCAAACGAAACTCATATCACACTCTACTTTCTTAAAAATGGACACATTGGGAAATTAATCCAAGATGCGTTACGATTTTTGGTTAAAGGTTTGGCATTAAACATGTATAAAATATAGTGCATAACATATTTCATCGACTCCCGAAGAATATAACATTCAAGTCGATCTGGATAGCGTTTGAACTCAGAAAGGGACGTTCACCAAAGCTTTACTGAATCTCTGAATTTGTCTTGTATCTTTTCAATTAGTCCTAACGAGAAAATATTCCAATATGTTTAGCAGAGATGAAAAGATCCTCGATCTAGATATTTCAGGTCTTATTTCACGACCCTCTTACAAAATATATGCCCAATATTCATATTTTTAATGCTTACAATAATGTCATTTGAAGAGAAGAGAAGAGACATAATTGTTTAATGTTGACGGGATTGGTGTTGGAGAAAAATGTTCGGTCAGAATCGGAAATGGAAGCTTTATTTGAGTAACTGTCGATATTGACTATATCTATCATCAAAGGGGATTTAAAAAAAAAACATGATTTCCAGCAACCCCATATTTGAATAACTGACAATATATGTCATGATAGATGAGAGCAATCGATGGACAAGATAAAATATTTTGAAGTATACAAATAATAATAATGACAACAACAACAACAACAAATAATAATAATAATAATAATAATAATAATAATAATAACAATAATAATAATAATAATAATAATAATAATAATAATAATAATAATAATAATAAAAATAATAATGCCCAGTGATTTTCTTCATTGTTGTTGATTTTTTTGTTTCTTTTTTTTGTTTACAAGATGAAGAATAAATGGTAGTGAGAGAAGAAGACAAAAAGAAAAGCGAATAAACAACAAACACACAAAATACATCATCACAAATGACACGATGCAAATATTTACTGAGGTGTAAAGAGAACCCCG
>NC_068987.1:31187045-31195142 GCF_001194135.2 Octopus bimaculoides | reverse complement strand
TGTTTGTGTGTCTGTGTTTGTCCCCTTAGCATTGCTTGACAACCAATGCTGGTGTGTTTACGTCCCCGTAATTTAGCGGTTCGGCAAAAGACACCGATAGAATAAGTACTAGGCTTACAAAGAATAAGCTCTGGGGTCGATTTGCTCGACCAAAGTCGGTGCTCCAGCATGGCCGCAGTCAAATGACTGAAACAAGTAAAAGAGTAAAAGAGATTAGTAGTTGCAGTAGTAATCCCGCTGAGGTTAACTTTGTTTTTTATTCCTCCAAAATCGTTAGGATAAAGTACCAGTCAAATATCAGGGCGAATGGTATCGACTAAGTCACTCCTTTCAGATATCAGGCCCTTGCGCATATGCTAGAAACAATTCCTATTTGTAACAGCAATAGCATTGTGTAACACGATTCTTGTCTTTGAGTTTGTTGGCACTCCGTCGCTTACGACGTCAAGGGTTACAGTTGTTCCGATCAACGGAACAGCCTGCTCGTGAAATTAACGTGCAAGTGGCTGAGCACTCTACAGACACGTGTACCCTTAACGTAGTTCTCGGGGATATTCAGCGTGACACAGTGTGACAAGGCTGGCCCTTTGAATTACAGGCACAACAGAAACAGGAAGTAAGAGTGAGAGAAAGTTGTGGTGAAAGAGTACAGCAGGGTTCGCCACCATCTCCTACCGGAGCTTGGTGGAGCTTTAGGTGTTTTCGCTCAATAAACACTCACAACGCCCGGTCTTGGAATCGAAACCGCGATCCTATGACCGCGAGTCCGCTGCCCTAACCACTGGGCTATTGCGCCTCTACTGTCTTTGAGTAGCAACTGTTATTTCTTGCTTACCCCCCAGAAAGTATGGAAAATAGCTAATATTTCCTCCAAACTTTGCTTTTGTTATATTTATTCAAACTACAAAGAATCCCTCTCAACACATGGCTATGATGCTCTTCTACTACTCCTGCTCGTGATCACAGATGCACATATTGTCAGCCACTAAGGGACCTGCTCAAGTGGTTAAGGTCAAGCAAACTAACAAGCAAATTTGTGGTACTGAGCAGAATATTTGCTGTAATGATATTCCTATTTCAGCAACCCAGCACTGAATCTGTCTGAAATGTGATGGAAAATAAGTCAGTTTCAAAATATTGATGTAGATTCAGATTCACAAAGGCAAAAATTGAAGGGGTTAGAAGCAAATAGGAAATAACACTTACTGACTACAGACAAATAAATGAATAAATAAAAATGTTGTTACGCAGTGTAGTCGGATGATAAAGTCTGTGGTTTGTTCAATTGTGAATACGTTAAACAGAATACCGAGTAGTACTAAGTCTCAAACATTTTGAGTTTAAGTGCAACCACCACCGACTTTTCCATTGTTTTGGGATGTGATAAAAGCAGTATCAGCCTAGTACAGTAAACGATATAATCTATTGTATCTTCCTCTCGAAAATGTGGCTATATACTTACGATAAAATAACGATAAACGTCGCCCTTTCAAAGCCTAGCCAGGTTCATGGGCCCGGTTTCCATGGCGTATATGTTCCTCCCAGCTGGACGCCAGTCCATCGTAGCGTTACTCAAGAAACAGGAAGAAAGAGTGAGAGAAAGTTGGGGCGAAAAAGTACAACAGGGGTCGTCACCACCCCCTGCCGGAGCCTCGTAGAGCTTAAGTGTTTTCACTCAATAAACATTCACAACGCCCGATCTGGGAATCGAAACCGCGATCCTCCGACCGCGAGTCCGCTGCCTTAACCACTGCGCCATTGCACCTCCACACTTCCGATAAAATAGGTATATCAAAGGAGTACTGAGGTTGGTCTTAATCAACAGCTGAATTCATCAAAGGTAATGTTTGCTTGCCATAGTAAGAAATCTTATCCACCAATCCAATAAGTTTGCTGCCATGTCACTACGTGTTGACCATTCATCTAAATATCTAGTATTATTTAGTTTCGTAAGGCGGCTAGCTGACAGAATCGTTAGCACTTCGGACAAAATTCTTAGTCTGAGTTCAAATTCCGCTGAGGTCGACCTTGCCTTTCATCCTTTCGAGATCGATGAAGTAAGTACCAATTGAGTAATGGGGATCCATGTAATCGACTTACTCCGCCCCATCCCGAAATTTCTGGCCGTGTACCAGAATTTGAAGCCATTATTTAGATTCGCATCTTTACATCCTGAGTGCAAAGTGCTTTTGTAATCATCTTTTTTATAATATATATATATTTTTTAATTTGAAGATGGAGAGTGTTGTTTGTTGGTACTCCGTCGCTTACGACGTCGAGGGTTCCTGTTGATCCGATCAACGGAACAGCCTGCTCGTGAAATTAACGTGCGAGTGGCTGAGCACTCCACAGACACGTGTGCCGTTAACGTAGTTCTCGAGGATATTCAACGTGACACAGTGTGACAAGGCTGACCCTTTAAATTACAGGCACAACAGAAACAGGAAGTAAGACTGAGAGAAAGTTGTGGTGAAAGAGTACAGCAGGGTTCGCCACCATCCCCTGCCGGAGCCTCGTGGAGCCTTACGTGTTTTCGCTCAATAAACACTCACAACGCCCGGTCTGGGAATCGAAACCGCGATCCTATGACCGCGAGTCGGCTGTCCTAACCACTGGGCTTTTACCGGAGTATGAAGAATATATTGCGAGTGATTGGTTCCGACAGTCTTAATCAATCTGAGGTTATCTAATTTGATTCTTATTAAAGAATATATTAGTGAGTTTCATAAGCTGTCGAATTACAAAGGCTTTACAGTAAAACTTTCATCTCGGTGCATAGTAGAATCAGTTTCTTTCCAGAAAGGTCTGAACTCCTGTGTGGCCCATAACAACCCAGTTGCTTAGAAGATATCTAATCCTGATTGTGAAGTTTACTTATCCATAACTAATTTTAATGCAATGTTTCAAACATAAGAATGATGTAGTAGCGGTGCTCCAACATAACCATATTTCAAGATCGTTAATCAGTAAAGTGGATCAAATTTATTTCTGTCCACAATCGTAGGCTTTCGCAAATAGGGCTGGGGCTTATTTCGAATTGTAGTAACGTAAAGTTAATGAATGCCAACATTTGCATTTGGATAAGAAGCTAGTTTCTCACAGATGACATTTCACTGCATGAGTAAATGAACACAGTAGCGCAGCAACACAAGGAATTAATCACCACCAGTCGTTTTCATTGTGCTCCCGCTGTTTATCCCTAATCTGTGGTATCTACTAAGGAATGTAGCTCCACCTGATTGCCAGTTTCACGAGAAATAGCTGCCTAATCGCCCTTACATTAAACTATGCGGTCTTGAATAAAGCTGGATACATTGAATAACGCAGTACTTAATGATCATGTCTGGAAACCTCTTGATAGTAAGTCTACTTAATCGGGGGGTAATCTGGAGTTAAGCAACAATAATTATTCAGAGAACAATCTGGAAGTAGGCGGCTCTGGAGAGTTAAGTGTTTTGACTACGGACAAGATTTCTCACTGGCTATCATACAAGTCACTATCTCGACCCCATTACTCCCACTTGATATTTTTATGAAATCAGACACTCACATCTGTCCAGCCCGAGGGAGTTTCTATTCGGTTTCTCGACCTACTAGAAGCAGCAGCCGCATTTACTTTAAATCACACCCTACAGTCTTAGAAATGTAACACACACACATATTGGATAATGAGATCTTGGGTGAAATATGTTTGGGAAAAACAGAAGATATGCACAGATGGAACGTGTACTAATTTGGAATGACGTAGAAATAAATAATAGCAACAATGTGAATATAGAATATAAAATACTGATTCATTGGCCATATTTAAAGATACAATAAGATTAGTTATTTTTCTTTCCTTCTCTCTTTTGTATGCTCTGGAACAATTCAGTGAAGGAATGATTCACTGTAGCCAACATTTTGGTATTTCTTGGACGAAATGGTGACTCATTATAGACTTTCTCAAAATATTATTTCCTGTACATTTGTTCCGGCTCAGATAATTGTATTTGCTCATAATGTGGCTTATTTACACATCACTCGTTTCATTTATAATATATATTTCGATTCTGGGTTGTTCAGCTCTCAAACAATAGAGGGAATAACTTAATTATACACACAATTACCCACATATAAAGTACATTAGAGAAACAAGTTGATGGCCACGAAATACTTGCTTTGACTGAGACGATTGACATCTCTCACTTACAATGCCTCTCTTTTATACTCCGACAGAACAAAAGGCGGTGGAATGGTAGAAAATATATTTACGTTCTAGGTTCAAATCTGACTGGAATCGATTTCATTTTTTTCTTGCTTTTACTCTGTGACGCGTGTGTAGGGGATGAGAGGGTGAATAATTGACTGTATATCACTTTGTAAAATTTTTAATTTTTTACCCGTATGTAAAAAAAAAAAAAAAAATTAGAATAAAACTCCGTTTACATCTCATAGGTTATATCTCTTCCCACCGAGAGAAAACGAAACCTTTCCAACTTAAAAACAAGAAAATAAAAATGATTGTTTCCCCTGATGTACATAAATTTTCCCTTCCTCTGTCTGTCTATCTGTGTGCCTGTCTGTCTGTTTTTCTCTCTTTGTCTGTCTTTCTCTCTGTCTCTCTCTGTTTCTGTCCTTCTCTCTCTCTCTCTCTCTCTCTCTCTCTCTCTCTCTCTCTCTCTCACACACACACACACACACACACACACACTCATCCATAAAAGTAAGTCTAGCAAGCAACAAACAAGTGGTAATAAATGTAGTATAATGAAAAAAATGGATCACCGGAACAATTCTCACCCCGGAATATTAAATTGAAGATCCGTCACTCCATAACTTGGAGAATCGTCATTACAATATGTCCACTCAAAATATCTTCACCCAAGAGTATTCACTTGATTGAGCAAAATATTTCATTCCATGATGCTCCAGTCCACACGGTTGCAAATGAGTAACCTTGCGACGAGCTGGTGTCCGGTTCATAGAGAATGCGAGGATCACCATCACTTATATAGTATGGAAACCGGGTAACTGGCCCTATGAGTCCTGGGACTTGTGACACTAGTTTAGTATTAATTACTTTATTAATTACTCTAATATAGTTTCTATAATGAAAATGATCCGGTGGAGAGTCTGAAATATTTAAGAGTTTTTCATGATTAAAAGACTAAGAAAGGCGGCGAACTTGGCAGAATCGTTAGCACGCCAGGCAAAATACTTAGCGGCATTTAGTCTGTCTTTACGGTTTGAGTTCAAATTTCGTCGAGGTCGACTTTGCCTTTCATCCTCTCGGGATTGATAAAATAAATAACAATTGAACACTGAGGTCGATGTAATTGACTCTTCCCCTTCTTCAAAATTACTGCCCTTGTGGCAAAATTTTAAACCATTATTATTATTATTATTATTATTATTATTATTATTATTATTATTAACAAGGCGGCGAGCTGGCAGAATCGTTAGCACGATGGACGAAATGCTTAGAGGTATTTCGCCCGTTGCTACGCTCTGAGTTCGAATTCCACCGAGGTCGATTTTGCCTTTCATACTTTCGAGGTCGATAAATTTAATACCAATGAAACAATGGGGTCGTCGTAATCGACTTACCCTCTCCCCCAGAATGACTGCCCTTGTGGAAAAATTTGAAACTATTATTATTATTATTATTATTAACATTATTATTATTATCATCCTCATTATTATTATTATCATTATCCTCATTATTATTATTATTATTATTATTATTGTTGAGTAGTTTTATTTTTATAACGTGCTTTCACTTCACTACCGAGCGCAGCTCTGTGTGCCTTGGGTATGTGCTGTGGTTTGCTGTGATGCTCTTATGATTACTGTATTGAAAGTGTTTTGCGTAGGATGTGTGCAGTGCCCAGTAGTGCAATTTTCTGTATGTTATATATATTTGTAAGTCCTGGTGTTTTTGTTATGTATTTGTCTGAATATTTTTTTATTACACCTAAGGCACCTACTATGATAGGGATTGTTTCTGTTTTTAGATTCCACATTCGAGTTACCTCTATTATTATTATTATTATTATTATTATTATTATTATTATTATTGTTATTATTATTATTATTATCATTATCATTATTATTGTTATTATTATTATTATTATTATTATTATTATTATTATTATTATTAAAACGACGAGCTGGCAGAATCGTTAGCCCGACGGGCAAAATGCTTGGCGGCATTTAGTCCATCTTTACGTTCTGAGTTCAAATTCAACTGAGGTCGTTTTGCTTTTCATCATTTCGAGGTCGATAAAACAAGTAATAGTTGAATACTGGGGTCGATGTAATCGACTCATCCCCTCCCGCAAAATGGCTGCAAAATTTGAAACCATCATTATAATTATAATTATTATTATTTACTTCTTTGATCGTAACTACAGAACTCAAAGGATACGTCATAGAAGTGTAGCAAGAGACTTTGATATTCACAACCAAATAGCCAGACAATCAAAGAGTTGAAAAAACAAAGACCTGAATCATAACAAGAATGAATCAGTGTTTATCATTATTGGTTAATGGTGACTCATTGAAAATACAATAATAACTGTTTCAACATTCCTTTACACTTTGTAGTTCAAAGTCTACCAAAGTTGACTTTGCTGCATTGATAGAATAAGTACCTGTAATTATCGGTGTCGATTAAATTAAGCTCATCTTCCCCACGACCCTCCCTTTTTCTTCCCAACCTTTTGCTGTCTCGTTTATAATGTTGTCGATTTCTCTTTATATCATATAGTTGTTGGTGGAGGCGCAATGGCCCAGTGGTTAGGGCAGCGGACTCTCGGTTGTAGGATCGCGGTTTCGATTCCCAGGCGTTGTGAGTGTTTATTGAGCGAAAACTCCCAAAGTTCCACAAGGCTCCGGCAGGGGATGGTGGCGAACCCTGCTGTACTCTTTTACCATAACTTTCTCTCACTCTTTCTTCCTGGTTCTGTTGTACCTGTATTTCAAAGAGCCAACCTTGTCATACTCTTTGTCACGCTGAATCTCCCTGAGAACTACGTTAAGAGTACACGTGTCTGTGGAGTGCTCAGCCACTTGCACGTTAATTTCACGAGCAGGCTGTTCCGCTGTTCGGATCAACTGGAACCCTCGTTGTCGTAACCGACGGAGTGCCGACCATATAGTTGACTGCGAAGGTTAAGTTCTCGCAAACCGAGAATGCGGTTGCTGGCTCAATCTTTCGTTGCGTCTCTTGCGTCATTTAGGTTCCTTATTATCTTCGGATAAGCACCTACGCCACAGCAACTCGCTCCCCTTACGATGTCACCTTAAACCCTCAAGCCTACTCAAAAAACAAACAGGCAAAAAGCAGTATTTATGTCGATTTGCGACACGACTAGCTCTGATTAAGGATAGGTTTCTTTGATTGAATTGTCGCCGCAATATCATTAATAACTGAACACTTTAACTCACGGAGACCTCTATCGTACACACACACATATGCACACAAATACACACATGATAAACACACGCAAATTATATTGATAGTTCCTCTCATTGTGTCAGCAGTTAAGACTGCGAGCTGGTAGAATCATTAACACATCGGACACAATGCTTAGTGACATTTCATCCGGCTTTACGTCGTCGAGATTAACTTTGCTATTTTTTTCATCCTTTCGTGATGTATAAAATAAGTATCAGTTGAGCACTGGGGTCGATGTAATCGACTTACTCCTCTCCCAAAATTGCTGGCATTGTGCCAAAATTTGAAATCAATATTTGCTTTGGTTAAGGCGGTGAGCTGGCAGAATCGTTAGCACGCTTAGTGATATTTCGTCTGCCGCTACGTTCTGAGTTCAAATTCCGCCGAGGTCGATTTTGCCTTTCATCCTTTCGGGGGTCGATTAAATAAGTACAAGTTACACACTGGGGTTGATATAATCGACTTAATCCGTTTGTCTGTCCTTGTTTGTCCCCTCTGTGTGTAGCCCCTTGTGGGCAGTAAAGAAATAAGAATCGTTAACACGATGGACAAAATGATAAGCGGCATTTCGTCTATCTTTACGTTCTGAGTTCAAATTCCACAGGGATCGAATTTACTTTTCATCCTTTCGGGGTTGATAAAATAAGTGCCACTTC
>NC_068987.1:31184380-31185921 GCF_001194135.2 Octopus bimaculoides | reverse complement strand
AATACCAGCCCTGCAATAAAAAAAAGTTTTTTGTGAGAAAAAGAGCATTCATTAATTAAAAACTCAATCATAAAAGGCTCATGACATCATAAATAAATATACTTACTGTTCTGATTATCAAATATTAGTTTGCATGCGATTCCAACCTGAAATCATGAAGAGGAATGTGATTTTCATTTGTAGGAAATATAACCAATTCCACAAACTGATGATTATTTGCAATATCTATTGGTCTTCAACAGTTTTTCTTTCAAAATTTATTGGATAACAGATAACCTGTTAAAATAATATTAAATCATTAACATTCACATGATATTTCACATGAAATAGCAAAATAACGGTGGTTGTCAAAATCATTGGCCATGACTGTATGTAACCCCGAGCAGAGACAAACACATACTCGGACATTACTAGGATCCTGTCGAACATCGAAGATACGCGGTAGCTGGAGGGTGGGGTAAAAGGGGGTTCTCCAGCGTGGCACTGATTTTTCAGATGGCGTAATGTGAAATAATGTTCCTTGGTCAACGACACAACCTGCTATCTGATCCGATCCAGGACTCGAACACGCTGGTTATAGTGAGCTTAACATCCCAACAAGTAGGTCACGCGAGTGATCGTTCACGTCGTCGTCGTCGTCGTCCTCCTCCTCCTCCTCCCCCCATCATTATCATCATCATCATCATCATCATCATCATCATCATCATCATCATCATCTTCTTCTTCTTCTTCTTCTTCTTCTTCTTCTTCTTCTTCTTCTTCTTCTTCTTCTTCTTCTTCTTCTTCTTCTTCTTCTTCTTCTTCTTGTAGAGCGCAGGTGTTACTGTTATTGCAGCTTTAGGTATCTGTGTTATTTTCAGGATGCAATTTCAGTATCATATGGTTGGTATTTGCTATTATTTGTGAGAAGCTAATGACGGCAGTGCTGGAAATTGTATAATGAAATATAATGCAATACAATATCATATAAAAATGTAATAATAATATTAATCATTTCTAATTTTGGCACAAGGTCAACAATTTTATTGATTTCAGTTCTCATCGCCTAATAGATAAAAGGAAACGTCTATCTCGGTGATATTTGAACTCCACTAATAATAATAATAATGATGATGATTATAATAATATTGCCCGACTGGCCGAGGGCTGAGAGCGCTTGGAGACACTCTATTGGTGCCAAGCGCCCTGCCTCGGTCTACGCCTGATCCAGAACTGTAGCTCCGTCAAGGAGACGAGCTGCGGAAAAGCGCGTTCAACAAATGTTGACCACACCTGCTAACCGTTAAGGTATCGCTAGAGATGTCGCAGCCTCAGCGCATGTCTGCGCATCCTCAGCCATGACATGCTCAGTCCACCACGCAGCGGGTGTCGACAGCAAATGGACCGTCTGATAAGCGGTACCTGTCCCTTCCACAGGAAGCGGAAAAGCAACTGCACCAGCCCGTTCAGCCACGAAGAGGGGCAAGAGACGACAGTTAGGCGGTAGTATATGACGGATGCAATGTACCCATTCACCAAATCCGCCCAACCTTTCAGAGACA
>NC_068987.1:31181840-31183853 GCF_001194135.2 Octopus bimaculoides | reverse complement strand
TCTGCCAGCTCGCCGCCTTAATAATAATAACAACAACAACAACAATAGTAACGATAATAATAATAATAATAATAATAATAATAATAATAATAATAATAATAATAATAATAATAATAATAATAATAACAATAGCCATATGTTAAGAGGAATTCTTTGAGGTTTGGAACCAAAACTGTTTTCATCAGGTGAATGCTGGTAAGAATTAACAATTAGAACTTCTCAAGAAGTACATCAGAACTGAGATACTGTTCTGGAAGAATGGTCATTTGTTCAAATGGAATAAAGTAAAATGAATTTAATAAAATGATGAAGACAAAATGGTAAAAGAAACAAAAAAAAAAAAAATCAGAAATATTGGTAGGGATGTATAGACTCAGCTGGCAAAAATGTTTTATATCTGTATTTCAAAGAGCCAGCCTTGTTGCATTCTTTGTGACGCTGAATCTCCCTGATAACTATGTCAAGAGCATGTATGTCTGTGGAGTGCTCAACCACTTGCATATGAATTTAACGAGCAGGTTATTCTGTTGATTAGATCAACAGGAACACTCGTCGTCGTAACCGACGGAGCGCCAGATTTTTTTTCTTTTTTTATAAATAACATTTTGTGGAAAAAGTCGGAAAAAATTATTCTTCCATTTTGTCTTCATTCTAATCTCATTTCCTTTCATTTCACTTTATCCCATTTGAACTAATGACCATTCCTCAAAAAACAACCTTACTTATTGTGATTTTCTTTTGTTTCAATAATCATAGTTTTCAGTAATTTCCAATACTCTATTCACACCCTTCTCAAATCATTGTATCATTCTATATGGCTCAATGGTTATAGCGTCGAGCTTACAATCATGAGGTAGTGAGATCAATTTCCTGACCAGGCTGTGTATTGTGTTCTTGAGCAAGACACTTTATTTCACGTTGTCCCAGTTCACTCAGCTGCAGAAATGAGTTGCGATATCACTGGTGCCAAATTGAATCAGCCTTTGCCTTTCTCTTGGATAACATCGGTGGAGTGGAGAGGAGAGGCTGGTATGCACGGACGACTGCTGGTCTTCCATAAATAACTTGCCCGTCTTGTGCCTTGGAGGGGGGAACATTCTAGGTGAAATCCCATGGTCATCCATGACCGAAGGGGCTCTTTACCCTTTATATTTTGTTTATCACTTTGCTGTTTTGTCAATCCCTCTAATTCAACACCCTTGACATTTTAACTGTCATGCTATTTTTATTTTCCATTCATCACTTTGAATAGTTCGTCTGCTTTTCCAAACTGTAATCTTCACAAACCTGTTCCTCTTATTTTTCTTTTTCACTTTCTTCCTTTATTTTTCCATTCTTTTGTTTTTTTTTCTTTTTTCTTTTTCTTTTTTACTATAATTTCTTTCACTCTCTTTTCTCTTCTTTCCCCCCTGTCTTTTTCTTTCTCCTTTTCTTTCTTTTCTTCCCCTTTACTTTTGCCCCATTTTCTTTCTATTACTCTCCTTCCTTTTCCAATTTTTTTCATTTTTCCTCTTAGTTTCTTCCTTCCTGTTTTCCTCCCCACCATCATATTCAAGACTAGAAAACTACATATAAAACGTGCAAACCTCATCTATTTTCCAGTCACAACGTGCATGAAGATCCTGTGTGCCTACAGGTAAAACTTTGAGCAGCAAAAGACTGACTCCACCAAAATAACATACATATATGTATATATAATAATAATATAGATTTAATCAAAAGCTTAAATGTGGTACTTAAAATGTTTGAGGCACCAGAATTTGGTAGGGTAAAAACCAAAAACAAAATCAAGAGATTTGGTGAATAAAATTTGAAGAAAAACAACAAAAATTCAATAGGTTAGACTGTTGAATGACAGCCCAGTCAAGATGGTATTTTTTCTTCTCTTACTCTTGTTTTTTGCACACATCTACAAAATTACTTTCTAAAATGAAATTCCGTTATGCAGCTGAGGAGTACATTCTCATTGCACATTTTATGTAGTGTTCTCACTACATGAATAAATGAAGTTTG
>NC_068987.1:31180608-31181740 GCF_001194135.2 Octopus bimaculoides | reverse complement strand
CAAAAAGAGGCCGATAGAATAAGTACTACGCTTTCAAAGAATAAGTCCTGGGGTCGATGTCCTCGAGTAAAGGTGGTGCTCCAGCATGGCCACAGTCAAATGACTGAAACAAGTAAAAGAGTAAAAGAGAATATACATATGTGTAATATATATATATATGACATATATGTGTGTGTGTGTGTGTGTGTGTGTGTGTGTGTGTGTGTATACGACTTCTGCTAAATATTAATGAAAACATACATATACTCATATCTTGAGTTCTATTTTTTTCTGTTTGCATCAACGTACTTGTAGGTATATGTGTGTATGTGTGTGTGTATACATAGCGTATGTATGAATATGTACGTATGTGTGTATATGTGTGTGTGTATGTGCGTCTGTGTGTGTTTGTGTACACGTACACACACACACTCACGTGCACATCCCTATACATATCCCTCCCTCACATAGCCGTGGCCTTGAGCCAAAGGGAGAAGTCATCATTACTGTTTGTAAAGGATGGTTAACAATTTAAGAATCTATTCTAGTTTGTGCTTGGCAACATTCCATGCATTCGCAGTGAATAATACCGATGATAGAATTTGTAGGTGAAAGGTCATTCGGGTGCGGCAGAAGCGAGAAAAGTCTCGTCTGTCGAGGGGACATTTCACTAACTTGATATCTTTACGCATAAATACGCTAATTGTGATAAATTGATTACCAATAGGGAGACTGATAAATGAAAGGTTAGATGCCTACATACAGACAGACAGACATTTACATAAACAAAGGGGTTATTTTAAAACTCACTATTTACACGCTATTATTTATAGCATTATTTGCGTTGTTTCTGTGTTTGTCCCCCCTCCCCAACCCTTCACTGCTTGACAACCGGTGTTGGTGCGTTTATGTTCCCATAACTTAGCGGTTCGGCAAAAAGAGACCGATGGAGTAAGTACCAGGCTTTAAAAAATTCAGTACTGGGGTCGATTCATTCGGCTAAAAATTCAAAGCGGTGCCCCAGCATGGTCCCCAACGTTTAATGCCAGAAGCAAGTAAAAGGAATATAGACAGAATATATATACAATTCTGTCTACCATCTATCTATCTTTCTATCTATCTACATACATACATATATATATATATATATATA
>NC_068987.1:31178218-31180098 GCF_001194135.2 Octopus bimaculoides | reverse complement strand
TATATATATATATATATATATATATATATATATATATTGATTCGTACGTATGCATTTATGCAAGCATATGTATACGTTGTGCGTCAGTGCAGGCTCATGCATGTGAATTAATTTATAGATCTAGAAAACATTCGTATTGACTTAGTGTAAGAATATTTATAATAGTAGAATAAGTTACAATTGCATTGGTATCTTATTTCATCATTATGCTTTGAAGAGTAATGAAAAAATACGGCTCAGTTGGAACATCCGTACATTAGGAGCTACATACAAATACATACACACACACACATACAAACATGCACATATCCTCTCTCCCCCTCTCTCTCTCTCTCTCTCTCTCTCTCTCCCTCACACACACATGCACGCACATGCACATATATACGCACATGTAGCATTCAATATATCTTACATCACAGGGATATACTCAAGAAATCCGCTAAATGCAGTTTGCAGTCTCGGTTTGTGAAAGCTTTTCATATAAACGTAAAGGAAGAGATGCCTGATGATAGTCAGATGATAGTCTCCCATGAGAAGATCGGAATGCATATTTGTGTGCATGTATATTTGTATGCATATGTGTTCTCTTGTTTTTAATTATTTAAATTCTTCTTCTGTGTAAGGAGCTGGTTTCTAACAAAGATATAAAGCTCCACCGTTGGAAAGTTGATAACGAAAACAATGTCACATCTAAAACTTGAGAATAGTTTCACATATTTTATGTTCCATTTACAGATTGTATTTGTCATGTGCGAGTTAGTTGATTTTTTTTTTTTTTCTGAAATTCTAAGCTTTTCCAGACTGTCACTTAGGTATCTACTCACAAAACTAAGTCCACCAATTACTATTGGCACAAATGTAAATTTGTAATTTGGATATAGAAGCTGGAGGTTTCGAAACAATTCTCCATAGTTCTCGTTTTTCTCTTTGATTTTCAGATATATTCACATCAGCAGGACAACTGACCGCTATGACGGTACACACATTTTCTTGTCCGTCCCAAGTGACAATATCCGGCCTGTTATGCTTATACTTGACAGATGTTTTGATGGTAATGTTTCACCACTATTCTTTGTGTTGATGTTTTTGTTTATGTATTTAACAAAAGAGTGATTCTCGATATTTATTCCCGGACAGCATCTTTCGTGGATAGCATTGTGTACTGTTTTTTGCGACAAAGTCGTGTCCATAGGAAGGTTGTACCTTGATGACATCTTTGTACAGCTGCGAATTACATGTGTGATGTCTTCCACAGAAATGTGATATGATCTACAGTTTTGGTTACATCTTGAAACTCCAAGGGCTTCACTGTCTCTTTTGTTGATTAGGTACTTAGTAGCAAACTCCTGTTCCTGGATTGCAAATGCATAACCTTCGAAGTGTGGTGTAATATAGCAAACAGGATGTAGGCTCTACAGTAACCAATGACCAACCCAATTTGTCGATTGCTTGATTTGTTGCCGAAATTGTATATTCACACCACACCCTCACCACACTACTTTTCCGTATATAAAGGAAATTGAAAATTGAACTTCTTCGTTTCAGTAGAAGCACAAACATTCTCAAGCATCGGACGAAAATTTCATAAATGTAATAGCGGAAATAGTTTATATTATTTCATTTTATTTATTTATTTCCATTTCATTTGATTTCTTTGGGAAAAAAATTAAGACACTCTTTACTTGCATATAAATAAAGGCACAATTCCCTCATTTCTTCGGATTAACATCATTATCATTATTATTACTAATATACTCTACCAAGAACGTTTTATTCCTACTTAACCTTGTACGCAAACATCTTTCTCTCTCTCTCTATATATATATATATATACATACATACATATATATATATATATATATATATATATATATATATAT
>NC_068987.1:31174541-31175362 GCF_001194135.2 Octopus bimaculoides | reverse complement strand
TATATATATATATATATGTATATGTATGCATAAAGACACGAACGAACGTTATGTAAAGATAGAGATACAATTAGATACGCACACACTAATATTTGGGTGTATGTGTGCATGTATGTATACATGTATGTATGCATGCATGCATGCATGAATGTACGTATACATATATATACGTATATGCATACATATATGTCCATATATAAACATGTATGAAAACATTTTCTGGGTATATAGCTGTTCCATAAAAACGAAAAGCAATGGGACTAACTTACTTAAAGGAGAAATATTCATTACAGCAGCAGATGTTATAATTTTCTGCTTAGAGAATACCATTAACATTAACAGCAATTGTAGCCTCTCCTGGACCTACTATAGTTACAGCACATCTGGTCGCGAATGCTACAGTTTTACTATCCGAGAACAGGAGACAGCTGCTAAATACGAGATGGTATCAAAAAGTTCCCGGACTCTGATCAACAAGAGAAGTAAGTTGTGATAGTAACTGTTGATAGTGCGATACGACTAATGTAAGATATCAGTGATATCATTAGTACCTGTGCCAAAATGAGTGCAAGATATCTACCATCCAGTGAGATATGACATTGTCGATGAAGCCGTCTCTTGTATTAAGCACATTAATTGTTGCGTTGATGGCTATACCTGAAAAGAACAAAACGGCCTTAATTCGCATGATATTATCGCAAATATATTCATTTAGGGGTACAGTGAAAAGTTGCAAAACATTCGTGAGATTCTCCATTTGCCGTTTCTGGGTTAAATACATTGAAAAGAAAATCAAATTGTTGCTATATATATATATATAT
>NC_068987.1:31170496-31173786 GCF_001194135.2 Octopus bimaculoides | reverse complement strand
AAAAAAAAAAAAAAAAAAAAGCTTAAAATTAACCGAACGCCATTCTGTAAAACTGCCAAGAAATTTCAAGAGACCGGTTCTGCCGCTGATCGACCCGGACGTGGTAGAAAGAAAACATATGCAGACCCCTCAGCTTATCAAAAGTACCAGAAGAAAGATACGGCGAAATCCTCGTCGTTCTGTCAGAAAACTGATTGCCACCGCAAAACATGCTGAACATCGATGTATCGAGTACTGAAGGAGGATCTCAATGCACACTCCTACAAGATGATCCGTCGACATGAACGCACGTAAGTTTATAAGGCCATGAAACTGGAGAGAAGTCGTCATATCTTGCGTCAGATTGCTGGAGGCATGTTACCCTACCTGATGTTCGCTAATGAAAACAAATTTGAAATCGGACAGTAAACCATCGTAATGACCGACTTTGGAATGTATCTGGCTCCGTCGAGGGTTGACTAGTAAATCGACGTCAAAATCCACAGTTAGTTACGGTTTGGGCGGCTGTGATAGCCACTGGAAGGTCTTCAAGGCGCGCCTTGGAGTCTCCAACAGGACTCGGCACCATCCCACAGCTATCTATCTATCTATCTATCCTTTACATCTCGGGCTCAAGGCCCACTTTAAGAAGAAAAGAACAGTTCAAGAAAAGTCCTGTTATGTAAGTTCCTTTAATCCATTCAAACTCCTCAACGTTTATGTAACAGTAGCAGTCACTTTCCAAACGTAGGTGTAATTGATGTCCCACGCATTGGTGTAAACGAACAACAAACACCCAGCTGTTCATATAAGCTACTCACCATTTGTAGTATCACGGTGTAATATGAGTAATAGTGATGGCAGTCGTCCGTTAAGTGTCGCCGGCTGTCCAAAAATGTTGGTGTAAACAAATCTCGGTTGCTGCTGTGCTACCGATGTTACCGCATTTCCAAATGCGGCAACGACTACATTGGTAGCACAGCATGACCACTCCACATCCGAATTAAAGAGCATCTCACCACCAACGCGTCCGCCTTCTTCAAACACCTAACTAGATGTGGCAACACCACCAAGAAGATAAATACCTCCATACTAGCCTCTGTGAATTACACCGCGCTGATCCACCGCTTCAACCCCAAAATTAACAGTCGATCGGAATTGAGCCGGTAGCTCCCATGACAGCATCCAGCAGATGGTTAATGACCTTTAACTACAGCCGAGACCAACACTCGGACAGCAGGCGATACTTAAAGGGAAACTGCCACTCCAACTGCTGATATTACACCGTCATACTACAATTCGTGAGTTGCTTATAGCAACAGCTGGGTGTTTGTTGTTCGTTTACACACACACACACACACACACACACACACACACACACACACACACACACACACACACACACACACACACACACACACACACACACACAAACACAGATAATGTGTGTGTGTGTACTGTCATACTGTCTTAGCATACGGTTGTTAGCAGATACGGACCGGATCTGTTCAGTTTGGCTCACAGATTTTTAAATTATTATTTTTTTTAAACTGAACAGTTTAAAACTTCGTATACTGGTGGAATGTCTCACGCAGAAAATTTTTTACAAAATTTGGTATTTTTGAAGTTATTTCGTGTTAGAGTTGTCGTATTTGGGTAATTTCAACCAATCAACGACGTGTATTCAGTTGAAGAAAGCTACTGCTGTTCGCGAAAGTAATCGAAGAGAAACAACTTCCGGATCATCTCTGCTAAATGTCACCACTGTTCTATTTCATTTTTTGTTTATTGCCTGTGTTGCATATTACACGCTTCTTTTTTTAGTTTTCGCGTAACCAGTAAACATTGAAGAGTAACCAGTAAACATCGGAGTAACCAGTAAACATCGAAGAATCAACGCCAAGAAGGAAGAAATATTATTTACATATATTTATTCGTTTGCCCGACATCGATGTTCTATCCAGACAAAGCGCACCGGTGTTTAAAAAAATAGAGCTACGAGTCCGCAACTAGCTTTTTTGTTGTTGACGTGTATATGTAGTTTCAAAACGCCTTATTTTACAACTATGAGATTTCATCTTACTATAATTTCATCTTACTATAGTCAACAACAAACACATTTCTATGGTTGACTCTTATTTTTGTGAATTTATGTGGAGAAGGAGATATGAGAAAGATAATTTACTTTATAAAATACTAGTGGGTATTGCAAACTTGCGTTCTTGAGTTTTTTAGCTAATAAATGTCTGTTTTAAGCAATGTTTTCACTGTTATTTCTAGCAACTCCTATTGGTTTTCTTGTAGCTTTTAAATATTTAATTTGCTCGCGAATCTTTTATTTTTTTTTTATAAACATTTACTGTAGCTAGTTAAATGTTTTGACATGCCGGTGACCCCCACCTCTGGATTTGGTAGACGGAAACTGGAAGAAGCCCGTTGTATACATGTATGTGTATATATCTATGTCTGTGTGTTTTTGCGCTTGTGTTGGTCCCCCTCCTCCATCACCACTTGACAATCGGCGTTGGCGTGATTACGTCCCCTTAACTTAGCGGTTCGACAAAATTAAATGATAGAATAAGTACTAGGCTTACAAAGAATAAGTCCTGGGGTCGATTTGTTCGACTAAAACCCTTCAAGGCGTTGCCTCAGCATGGCTACAATCAAATGACTGCAACTACGAAAATAATAAAAAAAATGTGTGTGTGTGCGTGTATGGGTGTGTGTTTGTGTGTGTTTGTGTGTGTGTGTGTGTGCGCGCGCTCACGTATTGGTTTGGCAATGCAAGTTCAAGTAGATATACGACTACCATTGGCGACTTTAGAGCTTCATGGACAATATTATCATTGATCACCCAGTCAACTACTTGCAAAGTGGTATGGTCAATGCTATACTTAATAGTATTATTACTTATGCTTATGATAAATAGAGCATGTGTAAGATGTTCCATATGCTATTAGATACTGAAGCACATTATGTTACAGAGATCAAATGTCTCTATAATATTTCATTCCCCACCCCCACCGATGACCCTTCGTGGCTCAGCATCCAATTGCACTTTGAACGTTCAATGCGGATATTGCAAAGAACCATAATTGTGAAACGTACTTAGAGAGCAAATGATATAATGATATGAATTAGTGTTTTACATAATTTATCTTATATATATATATATACGTACTCATACATACATGCACACATATACATACATAAATATATAAATACATACATGCATACATATATGTATGTATATATATGTGTGTGTGTGTGTGTGTGTGTGTGTGTGTGTGTGTGTGTGTGTGTGTGTGTGT
>NC_068987.1:31164525-31167907 GCF_001194135.2 Octopus bimaculoides | reverse complement strand
ATATATATATATTATATATATACATGGGTAGTTAGGGTAAATCCCAGCTGTTTCTTCTTGAAGCACATCTGCTTATTTCATTATTACAATACAATATTTGGTCTCGCCTGCTACTACAAGTATATGTTAGTCAAAATACATATTAAAATAGAGAATTACGGAAATATAATTTTTCTGAATTGTTGTATAACAAAATAGAAATGTGGAAATTTTTTAATAGATAATGCCAAATAATTTCCACTATTCTGTTTAGTTACATGTATATATGTATACGATGGCTGCAGACACGTGTTCGAGTATTGCCATCGCCTGATCGAAAGTCCCACACATGCGGAGGCTACGACCAGCCATTTATGTGATAGGTCTTACTTTTCCTTCAAGCGATATTTGTGCAAGATGATTTTTTTATAATGGGGAAAGGATTTGAGCAAATTCAATCCCACTCTCTGAACATGGAAAACATAAACTCGAAAAGAAAAACTAGTCTACATCATCGAATATTGTCAGTGTCGAAGGTTGATGTATATATATATATATATATATATATCACAATGTAACCTCGTGAACATCGGTGGCGATTTTTTCTTCCTCCGTTTTTCCCTTCTTTGGACTTTCCTTGTTTCCGACGAAGAGCTCCGCTCGAAACGTCATATTCTCTCTCTTTCCTTTCCCGAGCGTCTAGTAACACAATCTGTATCACATCCTCACGCTGTTGTTTTCTTCGTTGTTTTTTTGTCTTTTTCCTTTTTTGAACTTATATATATATATGTGTGTGTGTGTGTGTTTCAAATTTCAGAACAAATCCAGCAAGTTCGAGAGTGGGTAAGTCGATTTCATCAACCCCTAGTACTCAGATGGTTGTTATTTTATCGATCACGATAGGATGAAAAGTAAAGTCGGCCTCGGTGACATTTGAACTCAGATCGTAAAGACGGACGGAATTGCCGCTAAGAATTTTGCCCGACGTGCTAGTAATTCTGCCAGCCCGCCGCCTGAGTATATATGTATACATGCATACATACATATGTATACACACACGCCCCACCACCACTACTACCACTACACACAAGAAAATGCTTCATGAGAAATGAGATTTTCAAAGAATTCAATGGAAATAAAACAGAAATATCTATATCTGACTATTCACACCTGAAAATATTTTTAAAATCTAAATCCATTCAACTCACTAAAACATTACCACACATATCACAAAACACACAAGCATAACAGCTGTACTGGGACCACATAGTACTAATTTCCTTCTGCAAAATAGGGATAATGGCAGTTCGTCTGAGAAATAAACCCCGCGAGGTGGAAAGGCTCTTGCAACGAGTATCGCTGGTCATTCTCCACGGCAACGCTATCGCGATCATTACCGCGGGACGCGGCTGATCACTCCATTTTTTCCGCGGTATGTGGCCCATCACCTCCTTCTCCTCCATCTTCAGCTGCTTTACCCCCCGACCCTTTCTTTCTTCCATTATTTCCCTTTATTACTTTTCCTTTTTTCTTTTCCTGCTTCTTTGTATTTAAATGCTATGATTTAATATATGATTTGTCATGTGATATGTTAGGGTTAGGTGGAGACGCGTGGCTTAGTGGTTAGGGTGTCAGCATCATGATCGTAAGATTGTGGTTTCGATTCCAGGACCGGGCGACGCGTTGTGTTCTTGAGCAAAACACTTCATTTCACGTTGCTCCAGCCCACTCAGCTGGCAAAAATGAGTAACGCTGCGATGGACTGGCGTCCCGTCCAGCTGGGGAACACATTCGCCATTGAAACCGGGAGACCGGGCCCATGAGCCTGGCTAGGCTTTAAAAGGGCTCATTTATTTTATTTTATGTTCGGGTTAGAGATAAACGTAAGTTTCAGATATCCGTATTCAAGGGAATGTCAGTATGTAACACTATAACGTCTACATACAAATATCTTCGTCGTTCTCTGTCTCTCTTAGGAGACGATGGAAAACTCTTCTTTTTTCCTTTCTTGAGTCATTTTCATCCTACGCTCTCAACATTCTGATACATCGTACAAGATGTATCTTACGTAGGCTTATTCCAGAGAGACACTCCTTGAAAACTGAGTCGTTGTGTGGAGTTGATACCTTTTACCTTTGTCTTTTATTGGCCAAAGTCCATCTAAATCATCTTCCATTATTTTTTCAGCTCTTTCTCGCCGCATGTCTCCAGAATAGAAAGTTTATGCAATGTTCACTCTTGACATTATTTCGATGTGTGTTAAACAAAGATCCGTGTTCCACACATTCCTACATCTCAGGTAGAGACAGTCTTGTGGGCGCGATCCACACTCAAGCTTTCCGTTCAATACATCCTTGGGGATGCAATCTCCGTTCGTGCCGCGCACGTGACCAAGCCATCGAAAATACTTAAATACATACATACATACATACATACATATATACATACATACATATGTGCGTGTGTGCATGTATGTATGTATGTATGTATGTATGTATGTAAGTATGTATGTATGTATGTATGTATGTATGTATGTATGTATGTATGTATGCTGCTGAAACAGCCCTACTCCCATGAACATACATACATACATACACTCACACACATATGTATGTATGTGTGTCATTCCTTGGGCATATCCGACAGGGAGAGCTACAAAAAATTCCACTAAATAAACACTTAGAAACATGTGGAGAAGGAAGATTCAAGATCTTTCCCTTCTATAAATGCCCAATGAATCGCACCTTCAGAAAAAATATGGAACAACATTTCATAGCAAAATTTTTCCCCAAACTGAATGACTGAAAATATAAAAATCACATCAACTTCCTTATAAACCCTTCGGGAACCCTAAGATATATGCATATGTGTGTGTGTATGTATATACATAAATAGAAACATTCTTGCATCCAGATTTTCCAACCCATACCAGCATGAGAATCAAGCATTGAACAATGTTGATGATGATGATGATAATAAGTTCAGACAATATTTTGAAAAATAACTTTCATTATTCTTCATCAAAACATACCTCTCTTAGAGTAACCACTTGGTCTTCCATTTTTACAGACCAGGTATCAACTTGTCATCTTCTATTGAAAGAACTGACCAACTGCATAGATATAAACACATTTTTTCTTCTTTCTTTTTGTCTCTTGTTCAAAACGCTTTCTTTCAGATACACAAGCACAAACACACACACGCACGCACGCACACACGCACACTCTCACTTTCTCCCTCCACTATTTCCCCATTCCTCTTCCTCTTTTCCTACCTTATACACTCCACATTACTCTTTTTCCCCCTCTCTTTCTCCACCCCAACCCATTCGCTAATACTATAAAAAGAGACAAATCCCTTCACAAAATTTAAATCTGAAAAATCTATTAGAGTAGAGGATAAC
>NC_068987.1:31161548-31163195 GCF_001194135.2 Octopus bimaculoides | reverse complement strand
TTTTTTTGCTAAACAGTTTGAAACTTCTTATATCGGTAGAATTTTTCACGTAGAACACGCTTTATTCTGAACGTTTTTGACAAAATTTCGTCTTTAGAAGTTATTTGGTGTTAAAGTTGTCGTATTTGGGTAATTTCAAATAATCAACGACGTAGATTTGGTTGACGAATGCTACTGTTGTTTGCGAAAGTAATCGAAGAGGAACAACTTCTGGGTCATCTCTACTAAATGTCACCACTCTTGTCACTGCTACTACAATTACCGTATTTTCCGCTGTATAAGCCGCTATTTGTTTTGTTTTACCTTCATGTTTTGATAATGTTATTTTTTTTTTATCTAATGAAGACTTTTATATTGACGAAATGTGTTTGTTGTTGATAAAATCATGACAATAAAAAAACATCTCATAGTTGTAAAATAAGGCATTTTGAAACTACATATACGTCAACAACAAAAAAGCTAGCTACGGACACGTTGCTCTATAACAGAGTGATGACATTTAGTAGAGATGACCCCGGAAGTTGTTCCTCTTCGATTACTATCGCAAACAGCAGTAGCTTTCTTCAACCGAATACACGTCGTTGATTGGTTGAAATTACTCAAATACGACAACACCAAATAACTTCTAAAATACGAAATTTTGTCAAAAACGTTTAGAGTAAACCGTGTTCTACGTAAGAAATTCTACCAGTATTCGAAGTTTCAAACTGTTTAGCTAAAAAAAATTAATTTAAAAATCTGTGATTGAGATGGAATAGATCCCTGGTTTTAAATGTTAAAGGATTAAATTACAAGGATAATCCGACAGGCTTCCAACCATTTTCTATCAACCCAGTTTCTCTCACAATGCTTGAGTGTCACTGAGTTTATGATATAAAAACATTTAGCCCATATACTGCGCAATAGATACGAAACCGAGATCTCTTAATAGCGAAGCTACTTTTTTAACTATTCCGCCATGCTGCGTCTAAATTGCAGTCATAACTCAATAACACACAAATGCAGACAAAATATAGACATAAGTGTTCGCACACGCACACGCTCACACACATACACATACACACACATGCGCACGCACACGCGCGCACACACACATATACACATGCTTGCTGGCACATTCAAATACACACAACACCTACACACGCAGATACATGCACACACGCACATACATAATGGAGCTGTCACTGTCAGAACATGTAGAAAAGATAGAGAAATAACGACTTATCTTCCCCACCGCAGACACAAGGAAACGAAACAAAAAGCAAACATAAACATCCCTGTAATACAAACATAGTTTTGTTGACTGACGACAACATGGCGACAAAGCTGTACAACTGTAGCGAGAGGTGGGGAAAAGAGGAGAGGGGAGAGGGAGGAGAGAGCACGGGAGAGAAGGAGGAGAGAGAGGAAAGAAAGATGATGGACACACAGACAGACAGGCATTCGGACAAGCGCATACACTATTGCACATACAAATAAACATATAGGTAGGTTAATAGATTGAGAGATAGCTACAGGCTTACAGACAACACAGAAGAAACGAACAAAATGATATACATAGAAGTGCGTGTGTGTCTGTGCGTGTGTATGTGTGTGTGAGTATGTATGTATACATGTGAGTGTGTGTGTATGTGTGTGTGTATATAT
>NC_068987.1:31158344-31160059 GCF_001194135.2 Octopus bimaculoides | reverse complement strand
ACTTTTGCTTTGTATTTGTACAAGCTGGCTCCAAGTCTCACCCAGAGACCCCCAAGAGACAACAAGTTAGAAGTTCATGTTGATGCTATGCCTAGGGCGTCATATATTTGGTTTTGCACATAGTATTGTTCTAGAGAATGTTTAAGAAAACATAAGAAAATTTTGAGGTTACATAGACAGTATTTTACGTAGGATATGGGCAGTTCCCATGAGCATTATCTTTTGAATTTCTGCCATTTTGGGGTTTCCTGGTATCTGAGCTAGGTAGCAATCAGCCCCTTTTGCTATCATTCCTCGTGTACCTATGACAACAGTCATTGTTTTAGTCTTCAGGTTCCACATTTTGCCAATTTCTATTTCAAGATCTTTATACTTGCTCAGTTTTTGGTAGGTCTTGACAGACGCATTTATATCGATTGGGGCAGTCATATCAATGAGGAGGCATGATTTTTGTCTGAAGTCTTTCAATATAGTACCTGGCCTATTCACATCTAACTTTCTCCCGGTTTGAATGGTGAAGTTCCAGTGGAGTGAGATTCGATCATTTTCAAGCACTGGTGGTGGTTTGTGTTCCTACCAGTTTTTATCACGGGGCAGGTCTAGGTTTTTCAAATTACCCAGTGAATATATTATGATGCTCTATCATGTCTGTTGAGATACTCTGTAGGCGCAAAAAGACTGCACATAGAGACAACATGATCAATGGTTTCATTTTGTTGTTCACATGCACGATCATGTTGGGCAGCTGCCGTTCTTTAATATGTTGGCCTGGTAGTTTTTTTTTGTAGTTAGGCATTGATCTTGGGCTGCTATGATAAACCCTTCTAAGCCAGAAGCCATTAACCATTCATGGGCAAGGGCTTTGTCAACAATAGCACTATTAGCTCTCTTTGGGTATTTGTCATGAGAGGTTTTTCTTGCCATTTATCAGTAAGAATATCCAAGGCAGCAGTTTTAGTACGGGTTTTCATACGCTTAGCTTTTTCTGTGCTTGTTTCTAGTAGTCTAATTCTGGGATTTGTTGTATTTGGAATTCACTTAGATATTCAATTGATTTTTCCTTTCATCCTTTTGGGGTCGATATATTAAGTATCAGTGAAACATTGGGGTTGATCTAATCGACTAGTCCCCTCTTCACACATTTGAGGTCTTGTGCTTTGCTTCTAGTAGAAAGGATTATTATTATTATTATTATTATTATTATTATTATTATTATTATTATTATTATTATTATTATTATTATTATTATGTTACGTTCTGAGTTCAAATTCTGCCGTGGCCGACTTTGCCTTTCATCCCTTCGAGTTCGATAAAATAAAGTAGCAGTTGAGCTGAGGTTGGTGTAACCGCCTTAAATCTCCCCCACCCCGAACATCCATCAACCACATGCCCGGCTGGCAGAGGGCTCTAAGCGCCTAACGCTATTCTAGGTGTCAGGAACGCTGCTTCGGTCTCTGCTGCCTTTGTATCTAAGAACGCACAGATTATTTCATACAAAACATCCTTCGTGTTCCGCATCGAAATAACGATCGAACCTAATTTTTCTTGCTAGCATATCGGCATACCGTTTCATTCCTAATTGTCTCTTCTAATCTAATGACTAGGCTCCCTTTCCAATCTATCGTTCCTTGTAGCTACTTCTTTCTATCCCAATTGATTTTAATGAAATAGCTCCCTTCAGGGAGAGAGAGAGAGAGAGAGAGAGAGAGAGAGAG
>NC_068987.1:31155895-31158329 GCF_001194135.2 Octopus bimaculoides | reverse complement strand
GTTAATCCAGTCCTGCCGTCTTTCAACGTCGGAAACGACGCGCGTGGTTTTCAGTTGCTATACACCCTTCTATATGTCCTATCTAGTCTGACTACACTAATCACAAGATTGTGGTTTGCGTAGCCGACCAGCTGAAATTGTTGATATTCTACGCTATTCCTATCTGCTGATTTCACAAAAAAAAATCTAATCAAACATCATTTTCTTTCAGCAGCTGTTCTCGATCGATAATGATAAAATATCTCAAAGCTTGATATGTACTTGGGTAGATTCAGTTGGGTACATCCCATGACAATATGAGTTGCAATCAAAAGTGGCGAGCTGGTAGAATTGTGAGCACGCCGGGCAAAATGCTTAATAGCATTTCGTCCGTTTGCATATTCTGAGTTCAAATTCCGCCGAGGTCGACTTTGCCTTTCGACTTTATGGGGTCGATAAAATAAGTACCAGTTGAACACTGGGGTCAATGTAGCCTATTCAGCTCTTCTTCCGGAATTGCTGGCCTTGTGCAAAAGTTTAAATCAATATGAGCGGCAATCAAAGGCGTCGAGCTAACAGAATCGTTAGCACGCCAGGCAAAATGCCTACAACGTTTCGTCCATCTTTGCGTTCTGGGTTCCAATGCCGCCCGGGTCGACTTTGCCTTTGATCCCTTCGGGCACGATGAAATAAGTACCAGTTCAACACTGAGGTTGATTTTATCGACTTTCCCGCTTCCCACAAATTGCTGACCCTGTGCCTAAATTTGAAGGTAATATTAAGTGGACAAAGTATTCAGGGATAGATTCAATGGAGTGTGCCCTAATATCAGAATATATTGCACCTTTGTACTGGGATAGATTCACTGGGATGTGCCCTAATGGCTGTACATGTAGCAGTTATATGCTAAGGTAGATTCTGTTCGTTATACTTCAGTGTCAATATAACACAAATAGAATCGGTTGAGCAGTTGAAAAATTACGTTGCGGTCATTAATACCTCCTTGTTTTTATTTTCATCTTTCTGGGATCAATAATATATCATACCAGTCAAGTATTGGGGTTTTTTTTTACTGAGCAATCGACTTTCTATCCGCAAATTATAAATCCGTATGCTTATGCTGGAAATCAATATTTTTGACTGCAAACCGAATAGACTACTCAAGAAGAGAAAGGGGGAAAGAGAAAGGAAGAGAGATGGGGGAAAGGAAGGGGGAATGAGAGAGAGAAAGGGGAAAGGGAGAGAGAGAGAGAACGTTGAAGAAGAAATCCATCACCAGATGATAGTGGTCCAGCTTCGCCAGATTAAGTAGTTTCCTGAAGAAATTGAACAAAAACTATGCAAAGACACTACATATGCTGCTATGGAAAGTGATGACTCAGCCGGAGAAAGAGAATAGTAATAATAAATAATAAATAAATAATAAAATGATAAATAAATACATAAATATGTTTATTTAACACGTTTCTTCCTTCTTCACTGAAGCTGAAAGAGAAGCAAATAGATCATTTTGTAAAACCTTTATTTCTCTGACTACATCCCAAATGTATCGATCTGTTTCAGCCAATACATCTTTCTTTCAGGCACTTTTTTGCTACCAGCTACCACTCCCGTTTCTTGATTTACTAATTTATAAATGCCATCAGGGAGTATTTCTCTATTTTCTCTATCGATCACGGTTTGTTATTTTTATACAACAGCGTTGCAGTTCATCTTTGATTCTTCTTATGTTGTACAAACTGTTGATCAATAGATCGTATTATAGCAAGAACAGAACAAGATGGAGACATCTAATGGGGGTATTAATTTAGCATTTAGTGAAGAAGGCTTTAGCTATGGTTGTTGTTGTTGTTGCTGCTGATAAATATGAAGGGGAAATAAGATTTGTAGTGCAAAAATATAAGCAGTATCAGTGTAAATGTTGTTAAACTAAGCACACTTGTATCATGACTACGTCAAGATGTAATTTTTCCAGAAGTTATTTTTGAAAGCGTAACACTCGAACACATGTATATGTTCATGTAAAGTAGTGGCTCTCAACAGGGGTCCAGTTAAAATTGATGTGCAATAAACTGGTTGTATTTCTACTAAACACGAAGTATCTCACTCTTTTACTTTTTTACTTGTTTCAGTCTTTTGACTGTGGCCATGCTGGAGCACCGCCTTTAGTCGAGAAAATCGACCCCAGGACTTATTCTTTGGAAGCTTAGTGCTTATTCTATCGGTCTCTTTTGCCGAACCACTAAGTTACGGGGGCGTAAACACACCAGCATCAGTTGTCAAGCGGCTATGCTGGAGCACCACCTTTAGTCGAGCAAATAGAGCCCGGGACTTATTCTTTGTAAGCTTAGTACTTATTCTATCGGTCTCTTTTGCCGAACCGCTAAGTGACGGGGACATAAACACACCAGCATCGGCTGTCAAGCAATGCTAGGGGGACAAACACACACACACA
>NC_068987.1:31154600-31155723 GCF_001194135.2 Octopus bimaculoides | reverse complement strand
ATATATATATATATATATATATATATATAACATATATACGACGGGCTTCTTTCAGTTTCCGTCTACCAAATCCACTCACAAGACTTTGGTCGGCCCGAGACTATAGTAGAAGACACTTGCCCAAGATGCCACGCAATGGGACTGAACCCGGAACCATGTGGTTGGTACTTACCACACAGCCACTCCTACGCCTTAATAATTATTTTAATACAATTCTTAATAATATCTAATTATAAAAAATATAATAGGATATTTTAAACAGCGAATGCTTAGGAGGGCCCATCTATGAAGTAATCACAGGGGTCTGTAGGTAAAAAAAACTGGTTGGGAAACACTGATGTAAGGGCATAAGAACAACAGCATAATATAATAGGGTAGCTGGTTTTACTGAGTCCAGCACTTGCCTGGTTCTTTATTTTATCAACAACGGAAGGATGAAATGTAAAGTCAAGCCAGTTTTAACTCAGAGAAAGTAAGTGTCGTTAATAAATAACGCGATACATATGGCTTGACGATAAGCGTATCTTAGAGAAATGAGAAATAAAACTATGGCTTCCCAGAATACTTTTTAACAATCTCTCATCACTGAATCCCGAACGCCACCGTCTGGAACTGACTGACTCTCAGTTGTTTCTCTGCGGACAATGAAATACAAAGAAGTTCACCAACTTCAATAAAAGACATTTACACGATGACGTCACTGCTATTCTTTACGATATGAAATTGTACACATACATGGCTGCGTAGTTAAGAAATTAACTATGCAAATATGAGTCCCAAGTTCGATCCCGCTGTGTGGTATATTGGTTATGCTGTGTCTATCATAAACTCAAGTCAGCCAAACCATTTTCTACAGAGTTTGGTAAACAGGAACCGTGTGGAAGCACATCAGATTTGTTTAGGGTCCACTTGGTTGCTATTGTCTTTAGCACAATCACCTTGTAAGCGATAGATCTGTGAGTTGGTACCTTCGCGAGATTTTGGTGTGTGGGGTCCCTGTATACACTAGCAACAGTTGAAGATGATGAAGAAGCAGATGTAGTAGTAGTAGTAGGAAGAGGAGGAGGAGGAAGAGGAGGAGGGGGAGAGGGAAGAGGAGGGGAGGGGAGGGAGGAAGGAGGAG
>NC_068987.1:31149835-31152343 GCF_001194135.2 Octopus bimaculoides | reverse complement strand
AATAATAATAATAATAATAATAATAATAATAATAATAATAATAATTATTATTATTATTATTATTATTATTATTATTATTATTATTATTATTATTTCTTTATTAATCACAAGGGTTTATATTAAGAAAAGCATTATGAACAGTAGAGGACAAAACAAAGAATGTGTGTGTGTGTATGTGTAATAATAATAATAATAATAATAATAATAATAATAATAATAATAATAATAATAATAATAATAATAATAATGCTTGACAGAGAAAAAGTTAGCCTGAATAAAAGCCAACAATAACTCAAAAGCTCTGCACTAAGAACTGAAACGGAAGGACTGATTCTCGTTGAACAAGACTAATGCCTGGCCATAAACAGCTATAATAGCAAAATAATGAAAACAGGCTCTAACACCAAATGCAGAATGTGCAACCAGCAGAATGAGACAGATGTTCAGTCCTTGTAAAATCTGAATATATATATATACACGCATAACCGAGTATTATTATCCACTGAACAATACGCCAACACTACTCATGCATAAATGACAAGAAATGATATAAACATGTGCCAAACAAGTTACATGACAATAACCAGGTCACATTCATCTGGGATATGCCTGTTCAAACTGACAAAGAAATAAAAGCTATGGAAAAAAAAAATCCCACCTATTTACTGATAGACATTGCAGTCCGTTCTAACCAAAATATTGTCCAAAATGAAGGGAAGAAATTGTCAAAGTACAAAGACCTCAAAATTTATGTATTCAAGATTTGGGGCATGAAGGTGAAAACAATACCAGTAATAATTGGAGCATTGGGCATTATAAACATACGAACAAAATCTTAAAAGCTATACCTGGACGTTCAGCACTACACACTATCCAAAAAATATCCCTACTAGGTAGAACTCACATCATACGCAAGACTATTAATTCAATAATGCAACCCAAACAAAACAATTCACAAACACACTCTATATAGCAAATAGCCAATAAAATAAACAACCACTAACAGGCAGGCTACCACATTACACACACAACACACAATATAAACACTAATACAACAAAAGACTGCAACCAGATCCCAATAGCGAAACAAACTAATGCAACACAGTACCAGGAAGAGTTTGTTCTCTCCCAACGACAAAACAGAATATACAATGCTGCACACATCTCAACAACACGGAGGTGTAGCAGCTGATGTAGGAGAAATTTGCGTGAAACTATTAAATTTCGAATACTACTACTACTACTACTACTACTACTACTACTACTACTACTACTACTACTACTACTAATAATAATAATAATAATAATAATAATAATAATGATAATAATAGCCCAGATACAGTACCAGGCAGCGGCTCTCATGGCTTCTGATCTTAATTAATTGGAAGTGTTATCATGTACATTGTTTGTTTTGGTATAAAAAGATGGGCTACAGCAAATATTCTGCTCAATACCACAGACTTGCTTGTCAGTTGTTTGACCTTAACCAGTTGAGCATGTCCCTTAGTGACTGACAATATGTGCATCTCTGATCATGAGCAGAAGTAGTGGGGGAGCATCACAGCCATGTACTGAAATGAATTCTTTGGGGTTTGGATAATTCACCTTTGGAAACGTGGCTGTTTCATTCAACATCCTTAAACAACCCTTATTCAGGGACCTTTTGAGCGGGATAGGCTACTCGACCTGAAGAAAATTCTAACTGGGCCCCACCTGCAAGGTCATGTTCTGTTTACTTTGTTATGAGACCACTATGTCACGCCCATCTGGTTGTGATTCAAGTGCCTCGTGTACCCTTGTTAGACGGGTAGTCATGATGGGTATACCCCAGTGTCACTTTAATGGCATGCTCTGCTCTCTCACCCAATAATAATAATAATAATAATAATAATAATAATAATAATAATAATAATAATAATAAATGCCCTGATACAGTACCAAGCAGTGGCTCTCATGGCTTCTGATCTTAATTGATTGGAAGTGTTATCATGTACATTGTTTTGTCTTGGTATAAAAGATGGGCTACAGCAAATATTCTGCTTAATACCACAGATTTGCTTGTCAGTTTATTTACCTTAACCAGTTGAGCATGTCTCTTGGTGTCAAACGATATGTGCATCTCTGATCATGAGCAGAAGTAGTGGGGGAGCATCATAGGCATGTGTTGAGAGGAATTCTTTGGGGTTTGAATAATTCACCTTTGGAAACATGGGTGTTTTGCTCAACATCCTTAAAAAACCTTATTCAGGTACCTTTTGAGCGGGACGGGCTACTCAACCTGAAGAAAATTCTAACTGGGCCCCACCTGCGTGGTCATGTGCTGTTTATCTTGATATGAGATCACCAAGTCGCGCACATATGGTTGTGATGCATGTGCCTGGTGTACCCTTATCAGACGGGTAGTCATGATGGGTATAATGGGCTTCGTATATTTTACCCCAGTGTCACTTTGATGGCATGCACTACTCTCTCACATAATAATAATAATAATAATAATAATAATAATAA
>NC_068987.1:31143784-31145497 GCF_001194135.2 Octopus bimaculoides | reverse complement strand
TGGTGGTGGTGGTGGTGGTGGTGATGGGAGTAGTAGTAGTAGTAATGGCAGGAGTAAGAATAGTGGTAGCAGTTGCAGTAGGTGGAGTAGTAGTAGTGGTAGTAGTAGTAGTAGTAGTAGTAGTAGTAGTAGTAGTAGTAGTAGTAGTAGTAGTAGTTGTAGTAGTGTTAGCAGTAGGAGTAGTGGTGGTGGTAGTAGTAGTAGTAGTAGTAGTAGTACGAGCTGCAGCAGCAGCAGCAGCAGCCTTTATTTGTGCTGCCAAAAGCGTCATTATCATCTGTTGCTAACAAGTGTGCGGCCGCTTGTTAAGGAAGGAAGCGGTGGGAGTGAAGGCGATAGAGAGAATAGCAACAGTATTTCGTCGTCGTCATTTTACCCATGACCTTTTAACTCTAGTTAGAGTACGTCTGTCCGGTATGTCGTCGGATCGTCTGCTGTACAGAGCAGACCTCTTCTGTATTTGTGAGAGTGGGCATGTGTGTGTGTGTGTCTATTTGTGAGTGAGTTTGTGTGTGAGTGTAAATGTGTGTGTGAGTACGTGAGGGAGGGAGAGAGAACGCGAGAGAGGCAGACAGACAGAAGTCACACAGACGAACAGACAAACTGGCAGACTGACAGACAGGAACAGTGAATGTGTCAGTCTATTTGTGAAAAAGATGGAAGAGAAAGATAATGTGTGTGTGTGTGTACGGGTATGTATGATTTACTGTTGACTGTATGTGTTTGTATTGATTGTGTAAGTGTATGTAGGTGTGATGATACAGAGAGAGCATGTGAATGTATGAATGTATGTGTGTGTGTGTGTGTGTGTTTACGTGTTGATTGTATGTGTCTAATTGTGTGCGGTGTGCGCTTATGAAGATGTCGGCTGCCTATGTAAATATTTTCTTTCTGTGATTGTCGTATCTGTGTGTGTCTATGAGAGATGTTTTGTCTTTGCGTTTACGGATGTTGTGCATCCGCATGTATCTATATGTGGTGTGTATGCGTATTTCTGGGTATAGTACACATACGTGTGTGTGTGTGTGTACGTGTTAGTGTGTGATAGTGTGTGATGTATATAGCGTGTCTTTCCAGATGTTTCAGAATCCGTTGTTGAAATGACGTATGTATAAACTTACACCGAGATATATATGAATGTGTGTGTGTGTGTATTGTGGTTACGTGAAACAGTCGGTTGTATGAGTAAATATTTTCTTAATGTGTGTGTGTTTTTTGTGTATGTGTGCTGATTGGTTGGAGGTCTAACGGTAGTTCCTTGGCTGCACTTGTGCTTTTTATTTAACACACCAGAGCCAGTTAAACAGTTCATTGAAACCGTCCTCTCTAGACATGCCGCTCCATATCTAACACAAACACAGGCTCGGGATTCAGGGTTGCAGAAGGTGCAAGTGCACCCCACCTTTTTTTTTCTTTTTCTTTTTTTTTTTTTTGCATGTAGGCATTGAAAACTCTTTGGATATCCTCCTGAAAAATCTTCATCGCCTAAACGAACGAGCGGAGAAATATCTTTGGACTGATTTGAAACATTATCTTTCTATTATTGGATTTATCTGATGTGGTTGATCTATACAAGCATAGTTGTTGTTGGCACTCCGTCGCTTACGACGACGAGGGCTCCAGTTGATCCAATCAACGGAACAGCCTGCTAGTGAAATTAACGTGCAAGTGGCTGAGCACTCCACAGACACGTGTACCCTTAACGTAGTTCTC
>NC_068987.1:31139606-31143714 GCF_001194135.2 Octopus bimaculoides | reverse complement strand
AAACAGGAAGTAAGAGTGAGAGAAAGTTGTGGTGAAAGAGTACAGCAGGGTTCGCCACCATCCTCTGCCGGAGCCTCGTGGAGCATTAGGTATTTTCGCTCAATAAACACTCACATCGCCCGGTCTGAGAATCGAAACCGCGAATCCGCTGCCCTAACCACCGGGCCATTGCGCCTCCACATACAAGCATAATAATGATTTCAAATTTTGGCACAAGGCCAACAACTTCAGGGGAGGAGGTAAGTCGATTACATTGACTCGATACTTATTTCATCAACACCGAAAGGATGAACGGCAAAGTCGACCTCGGAATTTGAACTCAGAACGTGAAGATGGACGCAATACTGCTAAGTATTTCACTCGGATGTACAAATATAATGATTATTATTATCATCACCTGTGTTTGTTTTGCTATTGAGACTGAAAAAAAATCGACCTTATTTGCAAAAGAAAGTTTGGACCTGGGTTTACAGGTCCCTAAGCAAATTTCGTTCCTGCACTTTAGCACACAAAACCAAATATGTCTCTAAAGCCTCTGAATGGTTTATTCATAACTGCACAATATAAAGAGCACTACTGCTAACAATACTTCGCTCATCATTGTAAATCCTGCAAGACTCTCATCCGAATCGCGAAGTATGTCTGCGGATATCACACAAACTGAAAGCCCTCTGCTTCACAAACTGTTGCCGACTCCCACCCACCGCCGCTTGCTGACTGGGTCACTACCATCTTTACACAATCCTTCTTAGTTTACCTTTCACCATTGATAGTTCTGTACTTAGTGGAACTGCTGTTCACTTTGCATTCAGTTTAGATGAAGAACTGGCAGTCGTCAGAGCCATCAGATGGAGTGTTAGGTGATTATTGTTCAGACTCTGCACCCTGAGTGCAAACCGCATCGAGGTCAAATTTACTTTTCTCCCTCGGGCTTGATAAAAAAAAGTACCAGGACAATGATCTGGCAGAATTATAAACATGTCGGACCAAATATCTTGCAGTAATTTCTTCTGGGTTTTGGCCTTCATGCATGCTAGACCTAATCCGTTTAGCACCCAAGGTAGACTTAATCCGCAGCCCGGCCTTACATCACTGCCTGACACCTAGGAGTGCCTTTAACGGAGTGCACTCTATTGCACCTTTAACGGAGTGCATTCTATTGCAAGCGCTCGGAAGAGGTGTCTGGTTTTGGGCCACTTTCCCCCTACCAATCTCGTAAGTCCTTAAAGGATCAAACGTACTGTTTTCACTCAATATTAAAAAAGAAAAATAATTTATAAAAATCCCTAAAACTCCATAATGCTCGCAAACACAAGGTAAATCTTCTCCAAAACCATTGATTTCTACCAGGTTTACCATCACATACGCATAGGCATAAAGTTGCTTTCGCCAACTTAATTCGATTAAAACCAATAGGTCAACGGCCCTGACAATGTTCCTTACATTATCTTCAAACAGTTCAAGCCAAAGCTAGCCTTATCCTTGACGATCTCTTCAAACTCTGCTAGTCTGTCTATCTGCCTCTCTCTCTCTCTCTCTATCTCTCTCTCTCTCTCTCTCTCTCTCTCTCTCTCTCTCTCTCTCTCTCTCTCTCTCTCTCTCTCTCTCTATCTCTCTCTCTCTCTCTTTCTCTGGGAATTTATCCTGATCTCCGGAAACATTCCCCAATTTGTATCAATCCCAACAAAGATAACTTTCCTAACTGCCAACTGTCTGTCGTTTCCAAACCCTCGGAGATGATGAAGACACTCATTTACATTTTCTTATTCTACGGTTTTCATCTCCATCGTTACTAACCACCAGAACGGCTTCTACAAAACCAGATCTATCAAAGACCACTCCTTAGTGAGCTGCTAGATGCTCCTCGACTTCAAGAAACTTGGTTAAAATAATGTTGTTCCACTTAATAAAATCATCAGCTGTATCTTGCAAGCAAATCTCTAGCTAAATGGCGAGCCCATGGGCTCCATATATTCTTAGTTTCTTAGTTTATTGACTTCCTGTCACACCTGCTTTTGTAATGAGTATTGGTGGCGCTCTCTTTTACTCATATTCTATGAAATATGGATGTGTCAAAGTTTGGTTCAGACCTACACTTTTCTTTCTGCGCATCAATGACACACTTGCTGACACAATAACAACCACTCGCATGCAGTTAGATATCATCCTTCCAAGCCTTCCGCACCCAAGCATCATCAACACTAGTGGTTCCCAAAGTGGGCGTTGAAGAAATTTGGGGTCATAATGGGGTGGCCAAAAGAGGATAATGGATGTAAAAACAACAAAATAATGGGTAAAGTAGGTTAAGTTTTATTTGTGAAATACTGTTTTGAATTTGCTGCAGAAAGTGGTCTATGTTTGTGGTGGTGAGTGTGGGGTCCACTAGAAATGTGCCCGAGGGGGGCGGTAGTCCCCCAAAAGTTTGGAAACCACTCGTCTGCACGAAACCTGGACACTTCGCAATAATACTCCTATAACTTCGTGAACAGAGACCTCGAAAACATTTTCCAAAGTCATTGCACATATAAATATTAACCACCACTTAAACATGATCGAAATGCAAATACAATTGTCAATGTTCACTACAAATACTATGCCACACAATTACTGACGATCTCTCCTCGTGATGTCACATCTTCACCGTAACTAAGCTACGTTATAAAGTCTGGTCTAGTCTGGTTCTTCAGGAAGAAAATGTAACAGCCAGCAAAGCTCACGGAGAACTCATGATGTGTTATTATTCCTGAACTTGGTACGATGCTACTGACACACATACGTTTTGTTTCATGCTTTCTTGATGAGGATGGGGGTCATCCCAAGTTAGTGGTCCCAAAGACGTCATCATGCATAGAACCGACCAGGTCCAAAAGTGTTCTCCATCGCAGGCGGTCCTAGATGTAATCAAAAATGACCTTTCGACTGAGATGAAGTCACTCGTCAAAACATTTCAACGTCTTATCAACAGACATGTTGCCTTCTTTATTTACTTTTTGTTTAGTGATACAACAGTAGCTTCTGCTTTTCGGACCTAGCTTTTGTACCTCCTCCACCCAAGAACCTTCGAGTCACTCATCTTTTTTTCCTTTCGAAACCTATATTCTGTGCATCACCCCTGACCTGCATTGGCCACTGTGCCCATTCCCCAGAACGTCCATCCTTTGGAATCTCCCCACACCTGTCCATATTTTCTTGTAGTCGACAGTTAGCAGCATCCCAAGAACATCAAATGACTCGATACTGTTGCACCAATGTATCTGTGAAGTACATCGTCGCATCCCTTTCTTCCGAATCCAATCTTTATCATTGGAATGAAGTTTAAAAAAATAATATAGATTTATAAAACTGAATTTCAGGATTGTTTTGCACGTCTTCACTGTTTCGCTTGCAGATTGAAATTGCTGAATACTAGTTAAATTTTACCAATGCCACATACTTAACGTACGAGTGTTGTTTAAACCCCAAGAGCTGCGGTTTATCATTCGGGAAAATCCTTTTTAAAAACGTATAGTGTTAAATAACACTTTATACTTCAGAGCCAGAGGAAGCGAAATCGCCCCAGATGTCTTTTGCTGTAGTTGCAGTATATCGATACCGCGCATTCGAGTCACTTTCATGACAAAATCGAATTCTCCAGCCTCACATATGTTCAGACAGTGTAAAAAATATTTGCTGTGAGATGACATTAGCAAAGCATCCAAGTATTCAACCAAAATAACTTTTGAAAAGATTCTTGGAATACTGTGAGAAAAATACATCCTGTATTCATACAACACGAATTTATATACGAGACACGGTGATATCCTCAACGAAACAATTTATCACTGATATTATCATTATAAAGATCTATGATATCATTCGGTGTTGAGCGTAATACCGTTAGAATGTATAGCATTCGGTGTTGAATGTAATACCGTTAGAATGTATATCATTCCAAAAATATAAGAAACATTCAGTTATATCAGATTATGAATATTCAGACAAAGATCTATGTTTTATTGTGTGTGTCCGTTTCTGTGTCTGAGTATGAACAAATATTATACATGTGTGTGTGTGTGTGTGTGTGTGTGTGTGTGTGTGTGTGTGTGTGTGTGTGTGTGTGTGTGTGTGT